>NW_019384617.1:650855-652634 GCF_000671375.1 Centruroides sculpturatus | reverse complement strand
CTCAATGAGTTTTTCACAGTCTCGTACAGTCAACACATCACACCTTTGAATTATTTGATAATCTCGAGATGATTCTTTCTTCTTGGAAACTTTTATTTGCTTTACATCTTCAATTATGGAATCATACTTTGGTTTGTTATTAAAACACTACGTATTATATTTTAAATCTTTGCTAAAGAGGTTTGCGAAGAATCTTTTCTTGATTTTACTCACCAATTCGGTGCTTGCTTGCATTCTAGGATTTAAATTTATCTACGTAAAAAGAAGGAGTGGAGAAAGGAAGTGAAAGAAACAAACTTTTGAACTTTAACGATACGGAAGCCGTTAATGTGCAGATTACCTAGATACTCTGCAAATTACCTAGGTAATTTGAGAAATTGACCAATTTTCGCAGCTTTAACGGATCACCCTAGTTAATCTGCAGATTAGCTAGGTAATGTACACATTAACGGATTTCGAGCTTTAGCGGTAACATATACATTAGAAATAACTAAATTTTTTAAATTTAGTTATTTCTAATAACTAAATTTAAAAAATTTAGTTATTAGAAATTTTTATAATAAATTTTTTAAATTTAGTTATTTCTCAATGAAGACATTTCTATACTGATTTTATGTATTGAAAAAATAAGTAACAGATGACCAGAGTCATAAAGAGGATCAGCATGCTGTTCTGGAGTATCAGAATTCGAGTCCAGTAAGTTCAGAAATGTTTATGTCATATCTTTTATCACTCATTCACCCCCATCGAAATGGGTAGGATCGGTAGGAATGAATAGAATGAGTAGGATGAGCATAAAGGATAGGAAAAATTGGTTTCTTTAGTAACCAAAGAGTACAAATAGTTTTTTAAAAATGCACGAAGAAATGATGAAGAAATGCATTTTTTGAGAAGTATGCTTTCTGTGAATTGAAGAACTAACTTTTCAGAAAAGAACTTGGGAATCTCAAAGTATAAATATTAGAATATATTAGAAATCTCTCGATTATACTATAAACTCTTCTGTCTTAAGAATATTATTTTATAAGTCATTTCAATGAATAGAACCGAAAGGAAACTGAAAATTCTAAACGATTCTTAAAGATTCCTAGACCCACTAGTGATCAATGGATAAAACCGCTGAACACTGAGTTTGTCGTAGGTTTGAGCCTTGCCAATGAGCTAGTCACGTGGAATTTTCTGTTCTTCTATGGGAAACATCTAAACAGAAGTAAGTTTCCCATTGAAAGTCATTTTGGGAGGCACATCCTTGGCAGACGCCCATGTGTTGCGCTGCCGTATTCTGGAAAACCAGTCTCCCAGAAAATACTATTATATCACGAAAAATGCCAAAGATTTTGCAAACAAACATGGTAAATATATTGAGTTTGTTGCGTAATTAAAAAATAAAACGGATAAAACATTAAATTAGATTATATAAAAAATGTTTATTATATAAGAAAAAGTCTTTAAAAACAAGGGATTATAAACAAATAGCGGATATTTTAAATTATTCGTAAATAATTCAGCCAATAGTTTTTTTGTTTAAAGAAAATGTTTACAAATTTTTAAAATAAAATAATATTTCGAGAATAAATAATTCAAGAAACATTTCAAAAATTCAAAACATATTCTTTATTAAATTTCAATATTTTCAGATAACAAAGAATTTACTAAAATATATTTAATTTCATAAAAATAAAAAAACAAATATTCAGGAAAATATTCTGAAATATTTTTAAAAATATTTTTGATATAAAATTATATATATATATCACGCTGTATTTTCTGATCCATATT
>NW_019384617.1:642393-650784 GCF_000671375.1 Centruroides sculpturatus | reverse complement strand
ATATATACATACATATAAACAGGCTCTTAACACTTAATGTATTATTTAAATTTATTAATAACAAATTAATACTGTAATCTATTTATTTCTTACATAACAGTCAAATTGCTAAAGAACAATCACTTGTAAAAAGGGAAAGTTGTCGTTGTTGGGAGCGGCCGTTATTTAGAGGTTATTTTGTATGTATATTTTTTTAACGTTCCTGAAAACAATGGCCGCTGTTGAAATTGGCCATTGTTGACAGGTTATTTTGAATGTATTTTTATTCAACGTTCCTGAAAAAAATGTCCACTGTTGGAAAGTTGTCATTGTTGAATGTTTGACTTTATACAAATCTTCAATTGTAATAGTTTGTCAGAGAAAGTTTCGTATAGCTGTATCATAAGATGTGAGTAACGTGTTTAAAGAGATACAAACGAAGGATGATAAAGACGACGAGTAAGATCCCATGATTGTCATTATAACGATGACAATTGTGGGCTTACGAGAGCAAGGAGATAACAGTCCATCCAAATTTAGGCAAAGATAGAAAAACACAAATAAAACCAGCAATTATTTATTGTGACATCGTCACAGCCTCGGGTTGCAATTTTTAATTACAGCGGATGATCAGTTAACGAACAAATCAGATAACGAACACTTTCGCAAAAGATTTTTATATTCGGACAACGAACACCTCACAGAACAAACACAAGAAGAAGAGACGTAAAATAATGAATACCGATTGGTCTTCCCTTCTCTTCAGGCAACAATTCGAAACTTTTAAGAACGCCGTAGACGACGTCATCGACGCTCAACACGGTATACCTCAACTTCGTATACTGATCATATAGTATCCCTCAGAACTTTAAAACTCTCCCTTGTAATTTCAGCCTTTTATTTTTCTGACAGAAACTATTCTTTTATAGTATTCGCGTGACTGTCGGGTGGGCACTCGTTAAGTTTTGCGTCGGTTTTTATTTTCGAAAGGTGAGAGTATAATAGCAAAGGTAGAGAGTGGGCACAAGATGTCTGATGTTGCTGGGCAGTATGGATTGAACAGGTCTACAGTAAGTGCAGTTCAGTCTTATCTAAGAAAGATACATATAATCAAGAAGACTCAAGCAGATTAAGGAGTAACAAAAATCACTTCTGAGAAATAAAGAACATCGAAGAGCTCATAATGGAACCTGAAACGGATCTGACGACAGAAGAACGACAAGAACTCTTGAATAAAGAACACCAAGAAACTCGGCGAGATATGTTTTCTTCTGAAAAAGAGGATTAATGCCGATATCTGCTATTAAAGATCTTTTTAAGAAATGGGAGGATGTCAGACAACCGTGTTAGAATGGCATCCAAACCAGAGTGAGGTTAATAGGCTTGGGGATCTGTACAATTACAATGTTATTAATTACTTATGAAAAATCCTGAAGAAGAAAGAAAAGCAATTGACATTAGACAGATTCTTTAACCCCCACAAACAGAAAAAACATGACTAATAAAAGATTCAAGACTGTATATATGTATTTTTGTTATTACATATAAATAAACGTAGTAAGAAAGTATATATTTTTTGTTTATTTTTTGGAGGCTCCAGAACGAATTAATCAAATTTTCATAAAACCTATGGTAAATCGATAATCGGTTAACGAGCAATTCGGATAGCGAACACGGTCTTGAAACGGATTATGTTCGTTAACCTATCACCCACTATATTTTTAATTTGTTTAATTTAAAATATATGCTATCTATCTCAAATTAGTACTGTAGTGTCTTGCCCCTGTACAGCATACTTTTCAGTTAGCAATGGAGTCGTGCCGATCATCTATCTAGCTCTTTCCGGGGGAAATTTGAACTGAAATAACGTGACTTCTTGTTTTTATCGGAAGTTCATATATAGTTAATAGGGGGCGCCTATCTCTAATATTGCTATATCTGCTTTTGAAATTCATTTATCTAACACCATTCTTGAGATTAACGAAAGACAGACGGACGACAGTGGGAATTTATAGGTCTACAATTTTTTCAAATTGCAACCTAAAAATCAGACCGAAAAAGCAAAATTGTTATTAAACTATCAGTGATGACAAATTAAAAATTGGTATCTGTGGTTTTATTTGTGTAAAATTTTGAAAAAAAAAACTGTACAGTGTACCACCTCGACCCTTAATCAAAGTAGGATATCGACATGGTGGATCTACTATGAAACTAATTCTTGAGAGGCCCTAAAATAATTTCGTTTCCAATGTTGTCCTATTGTTACTAATTGCGAAGGGGACTCTTATATCAGTTCAATCTTCAGGATACTAAAAAGTGAGGACCTTCATTGGTATACGCTGGTGATGACAATAGCCACACTGATGACGATGACGTTGCTAAAGACGACAATGATGATCATAGAAATACATTTTTAACAAATAATAAAAAATTATATTATGTTCGTTCCACTTATGTAAATTTATAAAAATTTATTGTTTGCTTATAATTCATTTTAAAATAAATTTTTCCTGTAAGAATAAAATTTACTTATATTTTAATAATAAAAATATCAAAATTTAAGGAAAGTAAATTATATTTTCCAAGAAGTTTGTTTAATGTATAAACGTAAGTGAAACGTTTAATTTGCGAATAATTTAATAATCCATAGAATAAAGTGAAAAATTTGAAGATTTTATCACATAAACTAAAAATTTCTAAATAAAATCTAGGAAAGAATTAAAAATTTCGAAAAATACACCCTGTAATATATATTTTCTTTTAAAAAATATATATTTTAATATATTTAGTTAAATTTTCTTCATATTATCTAACTGAAAACATGACGTAAATAAGCTATTGTAAAGTTCTAATTTTAAATAAAATTTTAATCTAAAATGTAAATTAATCAATAAAAAATAAATTTTATAATTTTTATTTAGTTTCAACATAAGACTCATATGCATCAGCTAATTATAATTTACACTAAAGAATTTATAACACTGTATAAATGAATATCTTTAACACGAATGTGTATTACTTTATGTAATTTTTAAGTAAATATAAATGAAATTTAGTATTTATTTACCGTAAAAATAAATAAATATTATTGAATAATTCGCTAATTAAAGAACTAAAAGGAATTTTTACAAATTAATACTAATTTTTGTAAACAATTTCAAAAATTCTTCCTAATGATTCTTTCAAAGAATATTATAGAAAAAAAGTTTAACATCTTATTTTATCTTTATAAAAACTAAATATATTATTATAAATTATGTTCAGTAACTAAGTAAAGCGGAAGCTAAGAAGATTCTTCCTGATAAAGATTCATGTTGACAAGCAAAAGACATTAATATAGTTAGTGTCTACAATTAGGTATTCCTGTTGTTCGTTTGAAAAAGATAATGATAAACATACTTATCGGATTACAAGAATTTTTTAGGGTTTTTTGGCACCACTAAAGCTAAAAAAAAGAAGAAAAAATAAATATATCACCGATACATAAATCATGATAAACCCTGCTTTAAATAAAACCCCCATAAACAATCAATATATTTGCAAATTAACCAAGAGGAGATCTTAAAAAATTGGTTAATTTAAACTTAATAAAAAGAGCGTAATAAAATAAAATACATTAAAAGATTAAAAATGCATTTATTTTAATTTAATTAAATTGTTTTAAAATGTTATTAAAATTAGGAATTTAAAGATAAAACTAATACGGGATGGCATGATCATCAACTATTCTTTAAGATTTGTTGCTTCCATTACAAAAAATTTCTTGAAATTCTTCACAAAAATGCTGCTAAGATTAAGTTGGAAGCATTTTTTAGCGTTTTTTGAGTCCATTTTTATAAATTTTGTATCAATAATATAGTCTTATTGTTGTATACACGAATAATTTATGATCGAATTTTTATACTTTAAAATTCTTTAAGCTAACATGACAGATTTCTAACTATTTTTTTCTTTATGACTATTTCATGAATTTTTCGAGAGGGGAATTTGATGAAAATGATATATTTCAACGGAAGAAGCTTTCGTATCTCTATTTTTCAACGACCAAACTAGAAAAATGGGCATACAAGAAGTGGATTTTTAAATGTAACTAACGTGATTTATGAAAATATGGTTAAAAAAAAACAGAAAAACTAATAAATTTACATAATTAACTCATTGGACTGCAATTTTAAAAAAATTGTACACCGATAAATTTCCATTGTCGTTTATTGTCTAACTGCCCTTCCTTAATCTAAAAAAATGGTGTTAAATAGACGAAATACGAGATCAGATGTGGAAATATTAGTGGTAATAGGCCCCCGATTAACTATAAACGAACTTCTGCTATACACCGGAAGTTATGTAATTTCAATTCAAAAATTCTCCCCCTCGAACGGAGTTACATAGGTGACTGGCATGACAGTTGTTATCAGGAAAAGTATAATGTACAGGGGCAAATACTACTAATTTGAGATGGAGAGCATATATTTTAAATTAAATAAATTTAAAATATGATTAAAAATTCTGACGATGTCACAATAATTTTTGCTTGTTAAATTCATAAAAATATATGTACTTATATATCCTTAATAAGCCATTTGCTTTGATTTTATGTAAATTTTTTTATTTTTTTAAAATATTTTATGAATATTCTTATTCAGATGAAACTAATTAAATACTAAGTATTTTTCTTCTTCTGTTAAATTAGGTTTTTTAATTGAAGAGATTATTCTAAAGACCTTAATTAATTTTGTTAAGTGGAAGAAATATTTAACATGGAGAATTAGTCATTGAAAAACCTTTCAGATTAGAAATAATTTATAATTTATATGAAATTTCTGATATTTTACGTTAATTAGATGTTATATTGTAGCAAATTACGCATGAAATATTACACATTTTTAATGAAATAATTTGATTATCGTCATTTCTATAATGGAAAACCATCAGTAATGTCTATAAAATTATTTTTAGTGTTAGAGTATTATATTTTTTGTATTACATTATAAGAATACTTTGTTTAACATTAAAATTATTAATAATGGAAAATTGTGNACACCAATATGTGAGATATCGGACCCGAGTAATTACTTCCGTTAGTCCGACAACGCTCACGAGTCAGGAGATAGCCGTTCAAGGTTATTAGCCCGTAACAACGGGACGCGTTTTCTAAGAGCGTTAAAGGAGGTGAGAGGGTCGTCAGTTTGGCTTAGGCGATATTCGAATAGAGAACACCAAAATGCAATTTTTTAATTGAAGAGATTATTCTAAAGACCTTAATTAATTTTGTTAAGTGGAAGAAATATTTAACATGGAGAATTAGTCATTGAAAAACCTTTCAGATTAGAAATAATTTATAATTTATATGAAATTTCTGATATTTTACGTTAATTAGATGTTATATTGTAGCAAATTACGCATGAAATATTACACATTTTTAATGAAATAATTTGATTATCGTCATTTCTATAATGGAAAACCATCAGTAATGTCTATAAAATTATTTTTAGTGTTAGAGTATTATATTTTTTGTATTACATTATAAGAATACTTTGTTTAACATTAAAATTATTAATAATGGAAAATTGTGATTAAATATAAATGATATAAATCATTTCACATGAATAGTAATTTCTATTCTTAAGAATCTCACGAATCTGCAAAATTAAACATAAATTACAATTATTTCGCAGTTTCTTAAAAATTTGATTTACAAGAAAATTGGTTTGATTTTATGGGATAAGACAACTCAACACATGGAAAATTTACCAATAGAAAAGGCTCTTGGGAGAACTTTTGTGGAAAATTGACCGATATTTATTGAAACACGTAAAGAAAATCCGAAAAACTCTGTGTCTAGCTCGTTGGTGAAGAGCGAACTCACGGCAAATTACCAGTGTACGTTGGTTTATTCGGTCACCGATGGGCATACAGAATTGGACTGATTAAATAAGGCGACCAACACATGGGCGATCTCTCAAAGAGGTGCTCCCTAAAGAACTTTCTACACAAAACTGGCTCTAACTGGCACACGTAAAGAAAATCCGGGAAAATTCATCTAGTTAGCCCGTTGGTCAGGTTCGAACACACGACCAGTGTTTAGTGATACTTTATTCACTCGACTGTTGGATTTACAGGAAAATTAGTGATGATATTTCACGCAACACATTTCATATAAATTCGATTCGTTCAATGCTGTTTGATTAAAATGCGATAAATTAAAAGCTGATAACATTATTTTATATTTTTATCTTTATTTTATCTTATCATTATTTTTATTTTTATTCTATTTTTATATTTTTAATTTAATTTACTTTTTTGTTTGTTTGATAATTTTACATGCAAAATTTTATATTAACAAACAGTTATTTATTACTATTTTTAAATTGAATATTTATAATGAGCAGAAGTGTTTCTAGTTATGAATGAGCTTAAGAATTAAGTTGACATAATGACTAAGTGTTTAATTTTTTTATATTTTTCTATTTCTTTCCCTTATATTTTTTAAACGTGAGTAATTAATAATCAGAAATTATTACAATTTTTTAATAGGATTATTACTGTAAAAAATTTATGTAAGTGGAAAAATACGTATAATATACAGCTATTATATAAGTTAATATAAATAACATTAATTTTATTTAATTGATATTTTAACTCGTTATTTAAAAACTGAGCATTAATTCAATTAAATAAATCATTTAAAATACATACAGATAATTTTCTTTTGTTCTTTCAATTGTAAAATTAAGCTTCTTTTGTTAATTATCTTTGGCTACTTAAATTATTTAATTATTTTTAGTAATTAATTTACACATTTTTTTGTATGTTAGAATGTTTTATACATTCATAAATAATAGAAAATTTGCTTGGTTCGGTTATCCTGTGCAATTAATTATATATATATATATATAATTAAATCGTATTATATATATACTGTATTTCGAATTTTAATTACTTTGTTTGGATAGAATATGGTTAATGAGTGCTCAGGTGAAATATAAAAATTAGTTTTGTATGAAATGATAAGTAGCTTACATGATTTAATACGAAGCTTATTGGTGATAAAATATAAAAATATAAGGATATGTATCAAGTACTGAGTACAGAAACAACAAAAAAAGTTGATTGATCTGGAACACTTACAAGGGTGTGAGATGTGGAATTTCCGCACAGAGATGAGGAAGAGATTAGATGCTATGAAAAAATGACGTTAGAAGTAGCTGAGAAAAGGCAAATGCACAGTTAAAGTAAGAAATATGTATTCAAACAGTTCAAAATAGAAATTTTCTGAAGACAATTTTGAGAAGGAAGAAGAATGGAAAAAGAAGAGGAAGAAGAGAAAAAAAGGAAGAAGGAAGGCAGTTTTTTCTTGTTACTATGTAAAGGAGTCTTTAAGGAACCTGATAATGATGTTCAGAAAAAACGAAAGTAGAAGATGAAAGAGGAAGACCACGAGGAGAATGTGATGTTGATATTTATAAAAAGGACAGATGCAGGACTTACTGTGAAGAGGGGGACATTAGAAGGAAACGTGGATAAAATTTGTTTATTGCCTGCAACTCTGAGCAGAGGATACTATAAAGGGAAATTTCACCATTAATAAATTTCATATAAATCAAAACAAGTTTTAAATGAAGTGTCAACATCTACAAAATTATTACAATTTAATTTAAATATGACATTTTATCAAATTTAAGTATTTTATACATTTTTATTTAACAAAATGATAAACAATCAAAAATATTTTTGATCAAATGTTGCATGAAATAAATTTATATGTATCATATGTGTTGAAAAAGTTTAAATTTAAAATTTGGATTTATTTTAATGTAAATAATTGAAAAATTTTCCATTAATAAATGAAAACAAAATTCAGCATTTGCCACTAGAGCAGTTTTGGGTCTTTTAAAGGGTGGATAAGACGGTGAGAACTCAACAATTGCATAGAGATCTATGATTTGAAAGGTCTACGATTCTATAGATACGTAGTAAGTGGCTGCTGACCACTAATAATAGAGCATCAGAAATGATTCTATAGACACGTTCTATGTGGCTTCTGACCAGTAATAATAGAGGTTACAAGTGTCATCAGAAATGATATTATAGATACGTGTCTGTTGACCAGTAACATTAGAGAATACAATTATTACCATAGCGAAGTCAATTAGAATACATTGTAAGAAGTTGGACTGAAAGCACACGAATTATTCTTAATGAATACATTTTTATTCAGAAAAGTGCTCTTTTTCTACATAAAAAAGTACTTTTACTCTTTGATGAGGAATTCCTTACAGGAACATCATTTAACAAATTTAAGACTCTTCAAAAATATTTTTCTTTCTAAAATTTATGAAAGAAAATTGTAAAATATTTTATGTAGAATTTATTTTCTGAATAATAAATAAACCAATTAGAAAATAAGGCGAC
>NW_019384617.1:599339-642195 GCF_000671375.1 Centruroides sculpturatus | reverse complement strand
CAATATGTGAGATATCGGACCCGAGTAATTACTTCCGTTAGTCCGACAACGCTCACGAGTCAGGAGATAGCCGTTCAAGGTTATTAGCCCGTAACAACGGGACGCGTTTTCTAAGAGCGTTAAAGGAGGTGAGAGGGTCGTCAGTTTGGCTTAGGCGATATTCGAATAGACAACACCAAAATGCAAGGAAAACGAACATTTAATAATACATTTAGATTTAATACATTGGATACGCTATTCTAATTATGTTCTTTCGCGTAGTACCGAGAGAGAGTTTACATGGTCAGCGATCATACCTCTGGACGAGTTCAATTTCGTATTCGTTGTTAACTTGGTGCGGCGATCGTCGTCCGGATCGGATTCTGTAGGCGATGAGTTGGGTTGATCAGGAGGAGATCGGATCGGGTGTAGTTCGTGAGAGACTATTCCGACCCCGTTTCAGATGGCAAACCCCTTTTTATATTAGGGATCACATAATTACAATTACCAATCGCACTTATCGGTGATGACTGTCATCAGAACTCCGGTTGAGAATCCGGTGAGGGAGGAAGTAGGTTCCGGCAGGAAAAGGATGAGCATCCGTTTAAAGATTTTGATAAGATCGCGTACGGTAATTAATAAAATTTTAGGTGGCTAGGCCTATTATTCGGACCCTTACAATAAATAAATAAAACCATTTTAAAATATCTTCGAAGCGTTTAAATTCACAGAAAAATATGACTTATAAAGTGAAAATTCCCCAAATTTTTTCACCATAGATAATATAAAAAGATATTTCTGATGTATTGACAAATTCTTGAAGCTTGGAATTTCTATATGTCAGAGTGAAAATACAAATTTACTTTACACCATTATTTTTAATAGTTTTGACAATAAAACTATTAAAGCTGTAATTTAAACTAATTTATAACTTAATTTTAGCGCTTTTTTTTAAATTAGAAGGTAATTTTTAACAAAATAATTATTTTTCTTTCAGCTTCATCTACATTAAAATTTCTGTTTTTTTATTTCTGAGATTTTTGGAGATATTTTTGTAGAATATTTAATTTAAAAAGCATTATTTAAATATAAATCACTTATATTTTGCACATTTGATCAATATATTTTATATAAATTAAGTTTTTATTCTGAGAAATGGCTTTATTAATGGTTATTACATTAATGTTGAATAAGATCATCATTTTTTACATTTGGCAAGCTATAATTACAATTAAGTAAAAAAATTGTAATTACAATAAATAAAATATTTTATAAAATATCTGATCCCATATAAAAAATAATTTTAATTAATAAGTTAATTCTTTAAGTTTTCTAGCAGAAATTATTCAATTTAAATATTGTCTAGAGTTTAATTATGAAGTTTATTCTTATAAATAAATAATTATTTTAAATATAAAATAAAATTAGAAATAATTTAATTGAATTTTTATAAATTATTATTATGGTTATTCCAATATGTGGTAACTCGTGGAAGGCGAGGTCTGGCCACGATGAGTATGAAAAAGGGTCGTCATAGTACCCATAAAGCATCAAGGGGGGAAAAATGAAAAAAAATTAACAATCTATATATAAAGGAACAAGCAGCAAAGCCAATGTCACAGCCAATCAGAAAGTATTGACAGAATATAGATCACTATGGCACGTGATATATTCTGTCAATCATATACTCCAGCAAACCGGAAGTGCTGTCATTATTTGTCTCTCGCTTCGGAGATTTAATGAGCAATTTAAGTACTTACAACACGATTTTATTTAAAAATTTGACTTTATCTGCATGTATCTCGATAGTAGTTACATATTTATTAAATACTTTCCTAATTAGTTTCGTATTTATAGTTGTTTCAGACAAACGCAATTCTATTCTTGACCATAACAATAGAACAGAAATTGGTCCTGCGGTATATCCTACTAATGTTTGTAGATTAAACTCTGCTCAACATTATGGTTTATCACACCACCCCACAGTAACAAATCTTATATTTACACAAAACCAAATTGGTTCTGTCTGTAATTAAAAATTTAAATAAATAAATAAAAATAAATCACAAGCTTAGTCAATTGTATTACATTATAAAGAAGATCTTATACTAATTCAGGCTGCAAGTCGTCGTAGTTCGGCTAGTGCAAATTTGGACTGCTCAATGAAACCTATATTGGAATATTGGACAGCTGCTTCTTCTTTATGCTGCTCACCCCATTATTTCTAGTCCCTATAATTTATCACGAACACTGCGAATCGAGACATCATTCTGCATTTCTTACTGATGCTGATCGACCCAATGTGTTCTACACCCCATAATTTAGCATGGACATTAGAGTAGAGCGGTGAAACGATGCCTCACAATGAGCATTATAATGAGTCCGTTATAATTATGCCCATTGTGAGGCATCATTTCCCATTATTCATCCATACTGATCGACGCATGAAATAAATTTATATGTATCATATGTGTTGNTATTCATCCATACTGATCGACCGAAGATCAGTAAGGATAAAGGATGGGAAAAATGATACCTCACAATGGGCATAATTATAACGGCTCACAATGTAAATTAGTTAATCAATTAATTAAAAATAATTTTTGTTTATTTATAAAATTTTTATGTGGACAAAAATTATAAAAATATATGACTAAATAATTATATAAAATTTAAACTGGAAGTTAAATAAATACATATTTTAAACAACTGATTTAAGAATTTATTAAATATATTTTAATAATATAAATATTTAAAAAATAACTTTATGGCTGATTAAATGCAAAAGTAATAACAATTTTTTATTTTATTTTTTTAATTAAAGGTGAAAAAACTGAATAAATTTTATGAATATATGAAAAACCGAAGAAAAAATCTATTTACATATTTAATTTTCGATGTGTTTATTTGGATATCATCTTCGTTGAACAACAAGATTAAAAATTATTTTTTGGAGCAAATTTTACAGTAAATCAATTTATTTTTAAATATTTTACTTTTTTAAAGAAAAATTCGGAAAATTTGTATATTTTATATCACTTTTCCCAACCAGTGAGTCGCAAATCTACTAAATATTCCCTATTTTTGGGACTTGGAACTATAAAAAAAGTAAACAAAAATAATTTTAATAGTCATATAAAGTAGAAAATTCCCTTTTTTATTCATTTCATAGCTCAAAAATCTCAATTATACGAAGAGTAGTTAACTATTACAAAGAAGTTTACGAATTTTTGATACTTCACTCTCGAAAATTACATTAACAGCAATTGACGCTTAAAAAAAAAGACTGAAGATTTAATATTTTTTTAGCATTTTATAGTCTAGAATTCCATAAAGTTAAATTAAAAATAGTTAATTATTATAAGGAAGTTAAAAAACACAGCTTAAATTAATTTTTTAGATTAACACTACATCATGCGCATATTGAATTGAATGGACTGTAATTTCCCACTGGAATTCCATCTTCTTCCTTGTTGAATTGTTTATTAATATCATAGATCATGAAATTAAGTAAGTAAGGTGATAATGGGTCACCTTGCAAGAGACCTCCGCATATGGCAAAATGAGGATAAGTATTCCTACCACTTTTAATTATAACTAAATAGTGACCAAATAAAGATTTTATCGCTTTTATAAATATTGGATTCGCGCCATGTATCCAAATTTAGCACATAGTTTTTCTATTGATATCGAATCAAAGGCCTTTTCTAGATCTAAAAAAGCAATGGGTCTATAATTACTGGGATTTAGCCCATCGCCCCTTTTGAATATCATACGAAAACATGCCGAACACCACGATTCCGGAAAAATATCAAGTTTATATATATAATTGTAACTAAGCACCAAAACTTCAGCCGCTTCAATTAACAATTATTTTAGAAAACTGACTGGTATTAAATCGGGTCCGACAACAGTAGATTCATTTAGTTTATTAATAATTTTTACTATTTCAGAAGCCTGTATTGGCAGATTAATCACCATCTCATCACTATATCTTACGACTACATCTATTTGTGATAAACTAATTGGTATATCTGATTTCCTCTCCTTGAAAAAACCAAACCATTTAACAAAATTGATACGATCCTGGTTTTCCATCCCGGTCTTCGGACAATATTTTTTTACCATTGACCAGAAGAAAGTGTTATTCTTGTCTATTAAAAGTTTTTTGTTCAACAGGTTAAAATAACTTCTTTTCTTTGCTTTCATAAGGTTATTATATGTTCTTTTTGAATCACTATATTCAATTAATCGTTTTCTCGATATATTTTTACGGAATTATGTCAGAGTATATTCTTTGAGTCTCATGGCCCTATAATAGTCCAGATCAAACCACTCCTATTTAAACTTAGTTGTCGTTTTAAGTATTTAATTCTATGAGGGTTCAATTCGATAATACAGTCATTAAAAGTTTTGCTTAATTTATTATAAATTTCACTGAAACCCGCCTTTTGAACTAGCTTCATTCTGTCACCTATTTCAGACCAAAATTTTTAATGTTATATTTATATATTTTCGTTTGTAAATTGACTCCGTTACTTGTCTTCTCATTAGAAGTTGGGAACTTAGTACTTGATCTGATAGTTAACTGTATTGGAAAGTGATCTGATAAATTATCATCAATTACCTTAAAACCGACACAATGGTCCAAAATGAATTCAGAACATAATATATAATCAATCACTGATGCACCTCTCGTCGAAATGAAAGTATGTCTACCAGGATAGTCCCTTAGCATACGAAAAAAAAAAACCATAACTTTTAGCAAATTTAATTAGTAAATTTCCTTTTTTGTTGATTCCCATATTGTGACTTCTTCTTATATTATAAACCATCTAATTATTCCCCTTATAATTAGAATCACATCCATTTCTAATTCTGGCATTGAAGTCCCCAAAAAATACCCACAACGAGATGAAATGAGACCAATTCAAAAGGTCTTCTCAACTTCCTGAAATGGGGTTTGGAGCGATTTGTAGGGAGGACATAATTAACAACGATTGCCAAATATCCATTGGGAGACCTATTAAAATTATGATTTTCTAATTTAACCATTGCAAATATTAGGTAAGTACTCCAATGTGAATAAACCAAATTTCCTAAGAATTGTTTTTATTAATAGCATAATTCCTCCGTTCGGCCTACCACCTCCCGGATTTTTTATTGCTGGATCCAAACTATTGATATAACTAAACTATGCTTGCAGGAGATCTATCTCCTTTACAATTAGTTTAGTAATCCAAGTTTTCTCCAGGCCTATAATGTCATAGTTCTCTAATAAATTTTTGAAATAATTAGAAAAAAAAATCTTATTTCTAACACCTTGGGTATTCCAATTAATGACCTTGATCTCAGAGTCTTTGTCTAATGCTGAATTTAATTCGTCCAAGTAATTGCTACTATTATTGTTAACATTGGTATTCACAATACTAAATAAATTAGTCAATTGATTTCTACATCTAAAAAAGATCTACTATCAACCAAGCAATTCTTTATAAAGCTACAAATAATTTTCTTATTCCTATAAATGACATAATCATTTTTTAATAAAATTTGCATACCTTTTTTCTTTGCTTCAATATAAAATGGAAGAATTTTTGCTCTACGATCCGTAGTGTCTTGAGTAGGGTTTCTGAAACGGGATTCCGGGATCCCGGGATCCCGGGGTTAAAAATATCCCGGGATCCCGGGAAATATCCCGGGAAATTTTTCTTATCCCGGGAAATCCCGCAAATTTCTTAAAAATTCACTTTTTTTCTTATTTTGTGTTAAGGTTGAGGAGTTTTGCAAATAGAAAGCATAATTAACTCATTCACTGCCAGAATACATTTGTATTTATTAATTTTAAACCTACCTATTAGTTTTTTTAAATTTTTGCTCGTTATAGCATGTCACAAATGGTCAATAATCAATATACTATATAGCTTATTTGTGGCATGACTATAAAAATTCTTTACTTGTCGGAACCTGTAATATCTGGAATAATTGTGCTTACGCTGTCTTGAGTTTTAACCATGCCCAATAGCTTCAATAAATGCCTGACGCCAGATTGTGCAAATTGGGCAAGGATACAAACGAGTACAAAGTCTGCAAGTATGAAGTTTTTCTTCATAAACCTGATTATTAAAGCCAAATGAATTGCCGAATTATCGAACTCTAAGCTTGATGCCGCTATTAAAGCAGCCAAGGTAGACAAATCAAGAATACTAGAGAGCGAAAGAAGTACTACAATCTCGAAAACGAACTCGAAAGCTTCCAGGCTACAGGTGAAAAAACACATAATATCTGTCTTCTCTTAAATGCATTAAACACTATTCCAATCACATCAATTGAATCGGAAAGGGCATTCTCGGTGGCAAGACTTTTCATTACTAAAATAAGAATTAGAGTGAGTTATCGGAGTATTGACCATCTTTGCTTTTTAAAATCTTATAAAAGTTTGCAATATTTTGTATTATATTTTATTTAAAAAACGAAAATTACCTTCTAAATTAGAAGTTCATTTTTTTAATTGTTAACTCAATTCAAAACATTTTTATTATAGGCCTATAGACCTAACACAGCATTATTAATATGATTTTGGAGGTTACAAAACTTTAAAATTACTTTAAAAAATGGAAAATAATTATATCATTTGATTTCAAGATATTTTGTATACCATAAAAATAATTAATTCTATCCCGGGATTTCCCGGGATCCCGGGAAACAGTTCACTTTTATCCCGGGATCCCGGGACAAGCAAAATACCGGGAAATGAGAAACCCTAGTCTTGAGTGAGATCAGCAAATAGTCGCAGATTGCTATACGTCTCATCATGGAATACTTTTTTGTAGTTTTAAATGACTGATATTATTTGATTTTTCCTTTGAACAGTACTTAAAGTAATCTTTAGGATCGTGGGCTCTTTGTTTCTTATAATGTAAAAACCTATTATTTCCTCCACTTTAAATTCTATCAGTTTCAATATCTCCCTAAAAATTTGTTAAGTTTTCTTTAATATTTATATTATCATTCATCGGATAGCCAAACAGCATCAGATTAAGTTGATTGGATATATTTAAAATATTATTTGCTATACAGTATACTGTTAAGATTCCAATTTCCTGTCTAGATCAGATAATTCTGTTTCTAATTTGTTGACCTTCTGTTTCAATGATCCAAGCTTGGTCTTAAAATCTTTAATATCCTGATGTATCAAACTAATTTCTGTTTTCACTTCCAAAATTTGTTCAGTTATAAAACTATGTGAGGCCTGAATTATTTTACAGTTTTGACAGCTGTGGTAAGCTGACTGAGATCGAGCAATCATCCTTCTCCATCAACTCAAAACAATCTACTAACGTAGATTCGAAATTATTTTCCCTCTCTTCTTCATCTACTTTTTCACTCCTCTCCATATCCTTAGAAGTCGCGTATTGTTTATGGAACATAGTTTCCACATTGGCCTATTTAGACACCTTAACGGCATTACTAAGTCTGGCCAATGGAAGTCATCCTCTCTTCGACAGAGAATGTGATAAAGGACCAGGGTTTTGTTCGATTCCAGCCATAATAAGCAAAAACCATATAATTATCAATTTATATGCCTGAGACCGCACAAAATCATCATTAAATAACCCTTCTTCTTTCTCAAGATAAACTCATTTAGGAATTCACGCCAACACCATTGAACGCCTGAAACGCTCCCATCAGAATACTTAATACAATNACAATTTATACGATACCGAGACAGTATGAACTTATAATTCGATGATGGATATAGTTAGTCGGAAGTCTTTTCCTATTTTATAAAATATGTAATAGGTTTTATTGTTATTATTTAAAGATTCCTCCAACGATTTCTCCTCTTAGACACGTTTTTAACCTAGAAAATATATCGTTGTTTACGCATTAAAGTCGAGTTGTAACTGTATATAAGCGAGTATAATCCACGAAGTCGAGAATAAAATCCGATACTCCAATGTTTACAGTTGTAGAATACGAAAATTAGTTCAGACTTGTTTGGTAAAAACTGATGGTTTGCCAATGCTTCGTTTGGTATTCACCTATCTCTCTAGCAATAATTCATTCTCGGAAGGGTCGGGTTTTGCAGAGGCTCACAGTCAGACAGTTCATTACAGTGATATATTGTTTTAGTGACATTGAGTTGGTTTCTCTTATCTGCTTGTTATCGGGATAGGACCACGTGCTAAGGTAAAAGCAAAGCTGGAAAAAATTAAAACAAATTCGACAAGTTCAATTTTAAAGCTAGTTATTATTAAAATATCCATTTTTTTCCTCCCCTCCCCCTCGATCCATAAAGATTAGAGCATTTTAGAGAGAGAGAATTTTTAATAATAAAGTTCTTCAAATAAATAAAACATGTCCAAGTAGAACACTAGTCGTGAATTCGAACGTCACCAATTACGTGGAGTTTTCCGGAATTTCTTTACGTGTTTAACACCTAAATAGGGGCCAGTTTTCTATATAAAGTCCATTCCTTTGTAAGATGGGTCAGGTACTATATTGATGTATCTCATCAAACTAACCACCCTTACTATAAATCTATTAATTCATTAAAAAGTAATACATTTAGTGGATTCTCGATATAGTGAATTCTCAATAAAGTAAGCTAAATTATTTACTGTGTCAAGTGTTGGCTATACATATAAAGAATAATACGGACCAAGAAAATTGCTCATTATAGCAAAAAGTTCACTATATCGGATGATCATTATAACAAGAGTCAACTGTATCTTGCTACGGATTAATGTTTGCAATAATAAAATTTATTAAAATACATTATAGAAAAAAATATTATTATATATTATTTATTCTATTTTTTTGTAAAAAAATTAAAAAGTTAAAATGTAAATTATAATATTAATTAATTAATTTCGTTCTGAATGTTTGCTGGATAAAATACTGAATTTTCTTTGTAAAAAATTAAAATATATTTATTTATTTATAAATTTCTTATATTTATCGAATTAATTATTTAATTATTTCATTAAATTTTATTAAATGAATTAGAAAATTATTTATATATTAATATTTTTCATGTATACCTTTAGGTATTGATCATAAAAAGTTGAAAAATTTCTTAGTAAATTTTAAATTAAATTTTCTTAGTAATTGCGAATATTATATAATATTAATAAAAATATAAATTTATATTTTACATCTTTACTTTTATAAAATAAATTTATTAATATTTTATTTCTAAATTTAAGTTTTATCCACATCATCTTGTAGTCATTTCGCTAAATTAATCCTCTTATAAATGAAAAAATATACACATTAAATCATAAAAAACTTATAATGAAGCTTACATTTAAAAGCTTTAAAACTAATGAATTATTATTTTAATTTATTATGTTTTATTTATTTTTATATCATAAGTTTACTTAATATGTTTAGAATATGATAGTAAACAAACTGCACCGTGCTATAAATATTTGTTTAAAGTAAATAATAAAAGAATATTTTTTAATATATAAAAGCTTTTAAAATAATGAGAAAGTTGAATTTTATAAATTATTATTTTCTAAAATATTTATTAATTTTTTATATTATTTTATAAAAGTATAAAAACACAATCTTATCAAGTAATTCTCCTATGATCTATCTCTAAGTAGAATGCTGAATTTCTGTAGCAAAAAATATGATATTCATTTTTTTAATGAATATTATCGAATAAATTCGTTGTTTATTTAAATATATTTGGAAATATTATTAAATTTTAATATTATTTATATATAAACAATAAAGAATAAACCTTTAATGTTCAGAGAATTAATATAATGAAAGAATATTATTATTAAAGGGTTAGAGCCTACACAAGAGAGTAAGACGAAGGAAGGAAGTGAGTGAGAAGATAAAGAGGAGAGAAGTATTCCATTCAGTAAAGTATAGAGAAGTTGGATGAATCAGAAAGTGAAAGAAATTATGCAAAAGTATGATAAATTTTTTCTCAAATCACAGTAGAACCTCTAATGACGGCCACTTGTAAACGGTGGTCATTTTATAAAAACATATTTTTTTAAAATGCATGTAAAATAACCTGCAAATAATGGCCATTTTCTATGCTCCCGTCAGTTTAGAGGTTTGATTGTATAATTATGAATCAATTATAAACGGAAATATGCGAAGAAATTAATTATCGTATTAAGTACTACCGAATTTTTTAGAAGATTTAAAATATTTTAATTTTCTTATAAATTTTTACATATTGTATCCAATAAATTATTGAGATATTTCGCGTATTATCATTAAATTTTTGAAAATTACGAAAGAAAATTGAAATTTGTAACGTTCGATTTGTATAAAAGGTTAAACTTTGATTGTAACGAATGAAATTTGTAAAGAAGAAGAAGAAAGTTGATTAAATAAATTTGTATTGTAACAATAATGAACAAACAAAACTTGAGAAAGTTGTTTTGCCAGGTGATGTTGAAGCAGATTGAATCAAATGAGTATCGTCCAACGAAATTCAATGAAGTTAATTTAATAAAACCTCAGGTTTATACTAGTTTTGTTGGATTTAAAAAGATCAAATCTCCATCAACTCAAAACAATCTACTAACGTAGATTCGAAATTATTTTCCCTCTCTTCTTCATCTACTTTTTCACTCCTCTCCATATCCTTAGAAGTCGCGTATTGTTTATGGAACATAGTTTCCACATTGGCCTATTTAGACACCTTAACGGCATTACTAAGTCTGGCCAATGGAAGTCATCCTCTCTTCGACGGAGAATGTGATAAAGGACCAGGGTTTTGTTCGATTCCAGCCATAATAAGCAAAAACCATATAATTATCAATTTATATGCCTGAGACCGCACAAAATCATCATTAAATAACCCTTCTTCTTTCTCAAGATAAACTCATTTAGGAATTCACGCCAACACCATTGAACGCCTGAAACGCTCCCATCAGAATACTTAATACAATTAAATATATAAAAATATAAAAAAATTAGCCAAATAATATATTTATTATATTTTTAAATTAAAATTCAATATATTTACTTTTCATTTAAAGTGATGTTTACATTAATAATGTTAATAAGTCCTGAGATATTAGCACTTTAAAGATAGAAAAAATGAACTGCTAATTGCTATTTATTCTACTTATTTATGAAAATATAATTTTATAAAAACTTTATAAATTAAAAAAACATTAAATTTACTTTATAAATTTTTTAAAACAATTTTTTGTGTGACAACTAATTTCTTTATCATAGATAAACATTGTCAAGAGCAATATTCTTTCAAAAATTACGTAGTTTTTTATTTATATTATTATAAAATAAAAAAATAATTTTTATATAAAAATAAATTACTAAGAATATTTAATTAAAAAATAAAATTTATTTATTTTTGTTTTTTTGTATTTTGCTTATTCAAACTCAATAAAGGATAACTAATTTATATATATATATATATACACGCCTTAACATTACAGCATCATCTACACAAAGTAGGATAAACGATGTTGCAGGGAGGAAAGTAACATTAATATAAACAAAAAACTTATCAAAAATGCTTGAAAAAATTAAAACTTATTATTTTTAATTTATTAAATGAATTTTTAATAATAAAGTTCTTCAAATAAATAAAACATGTCCAAGTAGAACACTAGTCGTGAATTCGAACGTCACCAATTACGTGGAGTTTTCCGGAATTTCTTTACGTGTTTAACACCTAAATAGGGGCCAGTTTTCTATATAAAGTCCATTCCTTTGTAAGATGGGTCAGGTACTATATTGATGTATCTCATCAAACTAACCACCCTTACTATAAATCTATTAATTCATTAAAAAGTAATACATTTAGTGGATTCTCGATATAGTGAATTCTCAATAAAGTAAGCTAAATTATTTACTGTGTCAAGTGTTGGCTATACATATAAAGAATAATACGGACCAAGAAAATTGCTCATTATAGCAAAAAGTTCACTATATCGGATGATCATTATAACAAGAGTCAACTGTATCTTGCTACGGATTAATGTTTGCAATAATAAAATTTATTAAAATACATTATAGAAAAAAATATTATTATATATTATTTATTCTATTTTNTGGATGAATCAGAAAGTGAAAGAAATTATGCAAAAGTATGATAAATTTTTTCTCAAATCACAGTAGAACCTCTAATGACGGCCACTTGTAAACGGTGGTCATTTTATAAAAACATATTTTTTTAAAATGCATGTAAAATAACCTGCAAATAATGGCCATTTTCTATGCTCCCGTCAGTTTAGAGGTTTGATTGTATAATTATGAATCAATTATAAACGGAAATATGCGAAGAAATTAATTATCGTATTAAGTACTACCGAATTTTTTAGAAGATTTAAAATATTTTAATTTTCTTATAAATTTTTACATATTGTATCCAATAAATTATTGAGATATTTCGCGTATTATCATTAAATTTTTGAAAATTACGAAAGAAAATTGAAATTTGTAACGTTCGATTTGTATAAAAGGTTAAACTTTGATTGTAACGAATGAAATTTGTAAAGAAGAAGAAGAAAGTTGATTAAATAAATTTGTATTGTAACAATAATGAACAAACAAAACTTGAGAAAGTTGTTTTGCCAGGTGATGTTGAAGCAGATTGAATCAAATGAGTATCGTCCAACGAAATTCAATGAAGTTAATTTAATAAAACCTCAGGTTTATACTAGTTTTGTTGGATTTAAAAAGATCAAATTAACCAATAAATGGTGGCAAAATGCAATTTTATTAAATAATCAAATATTTAAATAAATTTCCTTTCTTAGCTTTCATACCAAATATAGGCCTATTATTAATTTATTTATAATCGTATATTATATTCTTCATTTATTCAAAAAAAAGCTAATTTTTCTGAATTTTAATTGGATATTAACAAATTAAATATAAACTATTTAATTTAATTTTATAATTAAATTATTTCTATTTTTGATATGGATAAAGTGTCATCTAAACATAATTATAATAATATGTTATTACATAATAATTTTTAACATAATAAAATAAAATTATTTTTATTGTATTTAATTAATGGTTATCCATAATTAAGATAAAATAATGTTAATTTGGATGAGTAAGATACAGGAATTACTTAATTTTAAAAAATGACGATGCGTAAGATTAGAAAATATTATTAGATTGGAAATGATGATGGACAAGTTGAAGAGTACTCTTAGTTCGGGAAATACTGATGAACAAAATGAAAAATAAAAATTTAAATAGAATTTTATAGATTTTTTAAAAATAATCCATATTATTATATAATATAATAACATTATTATATGTAATAGAAATATTTCTTATTACTTTCAAGATAATTGAAGATCAAAATTTAAAAATGACAATAATCAGAAAAAATATATTAAAATATTTTAATGCTTTTAAAAGCTTTTATCTAGAAATAAATATATAAAATGCATTAACTCGATGTATTCTCTTTAAAAGTATAGCCATTTTGGAAGAGAGACAGACGAATACTTATTTTTATCCAAACTATCCAATTTAAAATAATTTCTAACTGAATTTCCAATGATTAATTTAAATCAAAATTTTTATGACTTAAAAATTAATTTTTATTCATCAAAATTAAATAAATTTGTGATAAAAAACTGAAGAATTTTTCATTAAAATTGATAATTTTCCATACAATATGCTTTAATGGTTAGGCACTGTCATTATTTAATTCTTGTGTAATTATTATTTTTATGGTCGAACGAATCGGAAGTAATCGACTAGTCTGTCGTAAAATCAAATTTGATAAGATAAGCCAATTTTAACTTAAAATAAAGACAGTTTATTGAATCATTTATAGTTTGTCAGGTATTAAATTCAGCACGTGGAAATAAAACTATAAGAATTTTGCACCTAATACAAAAGCAGACGAGTTTGGATTATAATTTTAAAAGTTGTAACTATAAGTTTAAGTATAATTTTATTAAATTTCACATAAATAAGAAGGAACTTTTATGCGTGATTCTATGTATCAATAGTACAGTACAGATGGTATAAGAAGTAGGAAGATGGTGAATGAAAGTAATTACTTTTTAATTTAAAAATTTTAACTTATTGTTTATTTTGATTATATAAATACAACAATTAACATTAAAGTACATGCGTGAGATAACACTGTTTTGGAGGAGCAAAAAATATCAAATATTCCACTTAAATCTTAAGAAAATAGAAATAAAAAATTTGAGATAAAATATTCTTCTAATTTTTAATATATATTAAAAATTCTATTTATACTAAGGTGAAGAGTGAGAGAAAATCAAAAACGAAATCTTCTTATTGATGGTTTCATCATCCATCAGCAACAAGAAAGAAATACAAGAAGACATTAAAGAAAATTTATAATACTAAAAATTTCGAGTAAATATTTTAAATTTCTTTCTAAATATTCAAAAATTACATAATTTTTTAAATTTTATATTTCGTTTTCTTTAAAGAGCAAATTCGGTTTCAAATATATTTAAAAGTTAAGTTTTAAGGGTTAATGTTTTTTGTTATAGCGTTTAATAATCGGTTTTATTTTTCTTTTAAATCATAAAAAAAATAATTTTCTAGAATAAAAAATTAATTTCGGATAATTAATTTATTTTTAAAATCTTATAAATTATTCATAAACATTAAATAAATAATAATTAATCCGTGAACAAACTTTTTGGAAAAGAAAAAAGTAAATTGTGCTGGACGTTCTCCAGCATCGTTTACAATTAATAATAATAAAATAATAATGATAAATCGAGTTTAAACTAAATAACTAAAATATTAAAATATATCGATAAAATTTTCTAAAGTGTTAAGATTAATATAATGACAATAAACTGAATATTTAATTTCTATTCATACTTAAAAATAATAAAATGTTGTCTGGAATTATTAAGAATTGTTAAAAGACTTGATAAAAAATATGTTATAACGATAAATTATTAATGATTTATAAAAATAAATTAAATATTTTAACATTTTTTAGTTAATAAATACATTATTAATATTAATATTACAATTCAATGTATTATTATATTAAATTGATTTAAATATCAATTTAAATTATATAGTGTAAATAAATGTGTCTTTTTTAAGCTGAATATTAATAATTTATCCGAAAAATTACATTTAAAGCAATAATAGCAATAAATTTAATTATTAATTTAAAGAGGTGAAAGATTTTTACATTTTTCAGTTACATAAAAGCATTAATAATTTTACTTTCGCGGCCGTTAAATATGTAAGAGGAAAGTATAGCCATTGATCAAATAATAATTCCCAAAATTTTTGGGAGTTATTATTTGATCAATGGAACCTTGAAACGTCGAGAAATGGAAAAAAAAATTGAGGATGTTTTTTTGTATGTGTGTAGTGGAGTTTCACCCAATTTGAAGCTTAATAACTCTTGTGTCTTTTGTCGGACATTTCTGAAATTTTGCAGGAAGATTTGTGTATTAGGGAGATTGATGCGATTAAATTTTGGTGGTGAAGGTCGA
Source organism: Centruroides sculpturatus (assembly GCF_000671375.1). Taxonomy (NCBI): domain Eukaryota; kingdom Metazoa; phylum Arthropoda; class Arachnida; order Scorpiones; family Buthidae; genus Centruroides; species Centruroides sculpturatus. Next base: position 626,731 of record NW_019384617.1, on the reverse strand, counting down.
GGGGGGTGGAAAAATAGAAAGAGTCATGTGTCATATCTCGAGTGTGGTCAGACTTAATGATTTTACTCATTATTAGCTTTTACAATTTTTTTTTATTTATAAAACTGTTCTCTACCTTCAAAATTAAGCTTTTTGCCATTTTATAGTAATAAATAATATAAAAAATTTTTAAAAATAAAATCTCGTAACAGACGGAGCCACATACAATTTTAACTTTTTTGTACAGTACAAATGATTAATGTTTTATATTTTCTGAAAATAGATTTAATTAATACACTGGTGACTTGATACATGTTCTTAAAACACATACTTATNTAAAATTTTTTAAAGTGTTAAGATTAATATAATGACAATAAACTGAATATTTAATTTCTATTCATACTTAAAAATAATAAAATGTTGTCTGGAATTATTAAGAATTGTTAAAAGACTTGATAAAAAATATGTTATAACGATAAATTATTAATGATTTATAAAAATAAATTAAATATTTTAACATTTTTTAGTTAATAAATACATTATTAATATTAATATTACAATTCAATGTATTATTATATTAAATTGATTTAAATATCAATTTAAATTATATAGTGTAAATAAATGTGTCTTTTTTAAGCTGAATATTAATAATTTATCCGAAAAATTACATTTAAAGCAATAATAGCAATAAATTTAATTATTAATTTAAAGAGGTGAAAGATTTTTACATTTTTCAGTTACATAAAAGCATTAATAATTTTACTTTCGCGGCCGTTAAATATGTAAGAGGAAAGTATAGCCATTGATCAAATAATAATTTCCAAAATTTTTGGGAGTTATTATTTGATCAAATAATAATTCCCAAAATTTTTGGGAGTTATTATTTGATCAATGGGACCTTGAAACGTCGAGAAATGGTAAAAAAAATTGAGGATGTTTTTTTGTATGTGTGTAGTGGAGTTTCACCCAATTTGAAGCTTAATAACTCTTGTGTCTTTTGTCGGACATTTCTGAAATTTTGCAGGAAGATTTGTGTATTAGGGAGATTGATGCGATTAAATTTTGGTGGTGAAGGTCGAGGGGGGTGGAAAAATAGAAAGAGTCATGTGTCATATCTCGAGTGTGGTCAGACTTAATGATTTTACTCATTATTAGCTTTTACAATTTTTTTTTATTTATAAAACTGTTCTCTACCTTCAAAATTAAGCTTTTTGCCATTTTATAGTAATAAATAATATAAAAAATTTTTAAAAATAAAATCTCGTAACAGACGGAGCCACATACAATTTTAACTTTTTTGTCGGGAAAGTTACGCATTAGTTGCTGTAGTTTTTTTAATACTTGTAAGAAGAGGAAGAATTTAACTCATATAAAACTCAATTTAATTAAATAAAAATCACTAAAATTAATTACATTAAGTTTAACGCGTGTCTTAATGGAACGTAACATCAGCAATTTAATACAGAAATTATTTGATAGAATATAATTTTAATTTTAAAAAAATAAAGAAAGAAAGAAAAAAATCGACTTTTTGAAATCGATTTTTCATCAAAATAAATGATACGAACAGTTTTACTATTGTGCTCTTAATATTATATATTATTGACTGAAGATTTACATGAAAATAAACACATTTATCAAAGAAAAGTTTTGAAAGTATTTAAAGTCGTTGAAAATGACAGACTCCAGTTTGTTGTATCGATCAATAAAGTCTTGGATGTAGCTTCAATTAGTCACAAGTGACTCATTAAATGCTATCCTTAATGGATGTTCCACTTCGCGGTTCGAATGCTAAACACTGAGAAGTCTTTCGAGCACATTAAACCGTTTACTATGATATAGTGCTTTCTTCTGAATGATTTCTACCGCAAGAAAAGAAAATTAAGAACCTTTCTCTACATGAAACTTAGAAAGAATAATGTAAAGATTTGAGAAATCCCCTCCAGAAAAAAGAAGAAGGCGAAAGTCTGTTTGTTAAAGTCGAATTTGACGTTTCTATCAGTCTCGCCGTTTTAATTACGCTTCCAAAAAATAAATACAATTTTCTTTAAGATTTTAACTGGGATGAAGATTTAGCCTGCTTTTTTTTACAAGAATGTTGTTTTATAATATAAATATACAGGTTTGCTGATTTTTACAGTACTTTTTTGCAAATAAAATTATTAATATTTAAGAAATCTGCTTTTTTTAAAAAAAAAGTGTCACGTTTATAATTTACTCTTTTCTAATGTAAACAATTTAACATTCAAAATAATACCCCCCTTCTGTCATGCTTAATACATAAGCTAACCGAGTATACACTCTTTATATTATAGGCCTATATAAAATATAATATAAAGGTAATCAAATTAGCTGACTTTTAAATTTCGGTTAAATGATTTTTGGGCATTCTGTTTTTATATTAATTAAATTTTAATGTAAATACAATGGTTTCTCTATACAGTATAGTGAATTCTCCAAGAGCTGAGCTGCCATTCACAATATTGAGGTTCGAGAGGATATGGCAATGCAACACATAGGAATGCCTCCCTAAAGGAATTTCTTTTGAAAACTGACCCGTGTTTTGTGTATTTTGATATTTTGAAAAAAATTCAGAAACACCACGTGACCAGTTCATTGGTAAGGCGCGAACCCACAACCTGTGTTTAGTGATATTATCCACTCGACGCTAGTGGACCCACAATATTAAGAGTTTACTGTGTACATACCTATGTACTACATGAAGAAAGAACTAATACTATACCGAATGGTCATTGCATAGTAATTAAATTTGAAGCTATAAAATTCTTATGAAAGAATTAAAAATTTAATGTAATTTTTATTGACTATATGATGATTTTTTTCATTTATAGAAAAATACAAAATAGATTAATATCTAAGTATGTAAATAAAATTATTAATAGTTTTTTCTAAAGAAATTATAATAATGACATTAATATTACAGTACTTTAATTACAATTGTTAGTAGTAAGTACGCCACTACTTAGGGACTTAAACAAATGAATCAGGCTACTAAATACAGAATAATGCAAAAACAGTCATTAACCATTTAAGTTGATTATGTTTACAATGGGTTAATTATAATTAAGACAATTTTTTAACTAAAAAAAGTCTTAATGTATTATTAAAGTTCCTGTTAATCCCTTCATAATTTAATAAAGCAATAGTGTATTTGTAGTTCTATGATACTTATTATCTTCTTCACGAATCTATCATACAAAGGAAACTATTTTTTTAAAAAGGCGAGTTATTTTTATTGTTTTCAACAGAAATGCATTTCGAGCTACGCCCCTCATCAGTCTGTTTTGGTTTATGTTTACAATAGTTTTTATGAAAAAGAAGAGTACATTTATAACTCTGTTATTGATTTATAAAATCTGGATGATCTTGAAAAAAAATGAACGATAGTCTAAATTATATAAATGTATAAAATAATATATAAAAATTAAAACTTTTATACTATTAAAACCAGAATGTAAAAAAAAATTGTGTAAATAAAATAAAAAAATGGTAAAATTGAGTAAAAGAATGATTAAAACACTAAAACACACAATGACACACTGTCACGTCACTGTAATTTCCCTTGTATGATAGATCTGTGACATCATTGACAATGTAAGATCATTGTATGTTTTAGTTTTTTACTCATTTTTTTTACTAAATTTTATCCTCAATTTTCATTTTATTTACACAAATTTTTTTACATTCTGGTTTTAAAAATATACAAAGTTTTAATTTTTATATATCATTTTATACATTTATATAATTTAGAATATCGTTCATTTTTATTTTCGAGCTCATCCAGATTTTATAAATCAATAACAGAGTTTTAAATGTGCTCTTATTTTTCATAAAAAAAAATATTGTAAACATAAACCAAAACAGACTGTTAAGGGGTGTAGCCCGAAATGCATTTCTGTTAAAAACAATAAAAATGACTCTCCTTTAAAAAAGCAATATTTTTTGTATTGTAGATCCGTAAAAATCAGGAGTTAATAGAACAACTGAAAGCTTCTGATCAGCTTATCTTTTGGTCTAAAAACTCCGAATCAAAATCTAATAGAACAACTAAACTGTCCTGTGCTCTTATGTGTTGTTTTCATGGAAGGAGTGAAAACAGATATTTACCATTAAGATAACGCTCGAGTGCACACAACTAGGGTTTCCCAGAAATATTGTCCCTCACATTGTTGAACTTCTTTTGTCCGCATGGTGTTCAGATTCCCTGCTCATCGAGCATTTGTACAATTAGATTGAACCGAGCTTCGGCTATCTATAAGTGAGGAATCTGAGCAGCAATCGCAACATCTGTCAGCAATTCTGTAGCAGGCTAGTAAACGTTACTTGTATCTCTTCTTGTATGCAGACAACAAGAAATCCTACGAGATATAAATGTTCCTTACAATTGTATCCCTATTTTGCAGGAATTGTGTTTACTATGATATCATAATCACTTATTATCATCGTGATTACGTTCGCACTAACGAAGTTCAATTTGATTCCAAAGCCAACCTCTTGGAGCATAACTTTTGGTCGATTAATTAATGTATTTTCTCAACGGTAATAGAAATGAAAATATAACAATACTTTTTAAATATTATTTTTCAAATGTTTTAAAAAAGGATCTCAGAGGATTTTTTGAAATCTTTCAAACTAATCCTGTTTTGGAGAGTTGTCTTTTAAAAAATTCTCTAGGATTCTCCTCTGGAACGAGAAGTGCAGTAATCTTCCTGACGATGATGCAAATTAAATTAAATTATTTAAAATTACTTAACACATTATTTTAATTTCAATTTAAATTAAGAATTTTATCTTATTGAGAAATTCCTGATTTCAAATTATAATTTTTAAACACTTTCAACTTAACCAGCCGCATAATCTCTCTTTTAACTGACTTTTGGGCTACCCTATATAATTAAAATACGTCGGAATTTTTAAATACTTTAGTTATGAAGGTGCAAGCTCACATTTATTAGGCTCACACAACAAATACTCTTATTTGCAATTAAGGAAGATAATTACATTTATTTTTATAATGTGTTAATACTTCTCGTTAACTAATTGACCATTCCATTAAATTTAAATAATTCCTTAATTATTTTCATGAGAATTTAGTTGTGGTCTCTAGATATTATCATAGTATTTATATAACGCTTCATGAAACGATAGAGTCTGTAACGAGGCATTGTATGTTCCCATGACTATTAAAATTAAAATACCTTCATCTGCTTATGTTATAAATTATTTTATTATGTGCTAAATGTTTTTATGATTTCTATATTCTATAAAAAATATTATAAAATATTAAAATATACAGGAAGGACACTTAAGGATGCGAGAACCTACAAGAATCACAGCATTTATATAATAAAATAATGTAAAATACTGTAATTTGAAATTTTACTTACTTTTATACATTTTTATTTTATTAAACTACTTGACTTTCATCTTTAAGATTAAAAGTGATTTATCTTTATTTTTTTACTGTTTTAATGATAATTTTATATCTTATATAAAAATAAAAGGGAGCTGTTTTATGTTGCCATAAACAAGTTTTAAAATAAAAAAAATTTGAAAAACAATAAAATTAACTTTCCTTAAAATCAGAAATGAGTGCAAAATTGATCCATTTCCAAGACTTTTCACAAATTATTCATAATTAAATCTATGTCGATTCACTTGAAACGGCAGCAATTATATAGAAATTAATAATAATTTCATTTTTAAATTATTCGCGTAATTTTAAGCATAAATGCTAAAATGTTTACACCATTTTTTAATTTAATTTGCCAACTTTAAAGCTGTAAGAGTTGTAGTTACAACTTTATGGTGTAGTTTTTTACAGTAATTGTAATTACAGACAATGAATTGTTAACATTACATTAACGTCAAAGTAACAAATTTATAAAATTATAACTAAGAAGAAAGAGTTGAAAGATCAATAAACGTTAAGAAAAACTTAGTTTATGTTAACGAATTTACTCCATGGATTTGGACTTCCATACACACACTTAGAAATATCAAAATATCTACGAGAGGATCGAGAATTTTGTATGTTCTGCATAGTTTATTTCAAACTATTCTTTAATACAATAATGGTAATGCTCTAGAAATGAAGCCAAACTTATAAGAAACCAATTATATAAACATAAGAGCAATAAAATTTAAGATATATTAAACATCTTGAATTCACAGAAAAACATTGAAATGTATATTATGTATATTTATATACAGCCAAACCCCAATATAACGCTCTTATAAGACCTCTATACTCATGATATAGACAACATAGACGATTATACTATACAGAATTGTCGTTTGAGCACTTTAGCATCAAACTCGATTTAGCGCTAAACAATTTATGCCTTAAATCAAAGTTTGGCTGTACACTGTAAATTGTTTAATAATAATTAAATATATTTATAATTTAATACTTTAGATACGTAAAAAATTTCGAAAATTTTTAGTGCACTCGATGTAAATCAACAGCTCACAATGGATGGCATAAAATAGTTTTTATACAAATAAAATAAAATGAATATTAAATCAATTCATACAGAAAAATGTAATATAACTTATTTAACTTAAATTTACTTTTTAATTTTTTTAAATTAATTAAGTTAAAGAGTAATTAAATTAAGTTGTTTCAAAATGACTAATGATGCTGAAAATATACAATACACTTTTAAGATTATGTATATAAAGTTTAAAAAATAATAATTATATAATTAATTTAATATAATGAAAGTTTAAATACTTTAGCTTGAATATAAATTAAAATTAAAATTAGTTCAATCAATCATCTTATTATATTTAACTATATATAATGCTCACTTTTTAGAATAAACAAGTAGTGCAGCTGTCTCTTTTCATCTTTTCTTTTTATCACTAAAGGTTAAATATCTCAGCTGTTGCTTCACACTAAGTACGTTAATTATTTTTATCAAAATTAAATTTTTAATAAAAAATTTATCATTTTTTTTGTATATAACAGAGGTAATATTTTTCAAAAAAAGCACTCAAAGTATTGAAAATAACTAGAAAATTCATTCAATTCTCTTGAAGAATTTCATTAAATAACTTTTTCATCTTTGAAAAAGTACACTTTTATCTACACTTCTTGCGATTTTATCAAAAAACATCAAGAATATTGTAGTATATAAATGAATATAATACAAAATTAAATTAGTCGACTGCAAGGTGGTTTAAAAGACGGCCAACTGAGGTATATCTTAACGTAAAGTTGCTCCAAATCGGTTTTAGCTATTCTTAAAAATATATTCCGGTTAATTGAGTTTTGGGTCATTCAATATTTTTATGAATAAATTTAATTTTTTTGATTTATTTTATACCACTCATGAAGATATTTTTATATATAATTTTTTATTAATGACTACTAGAAATTATATTACTTTTCAATAAATAAGATCTTTTATTTATATCTCTTGAAAATAATTTCTAGAAAACACAAAAAATAAAATAAAATTCCAATTCTTAAATTGGGAATAATTCTTATCGCCCGTTTATCGATGGTTGCTTCTTGCAAAATCTTCGTTTACGGTTTTCATTTTCGTCACGATTCCATCCTTCCTGAATTCCCGGAAGTTGATCTGCTAATTGCAAACTTCCTGTTCTTCACTCTCTTCTCAAAGGAATTGCCGTTTCAGAGTCCACGTATCTCTTGATAAAGCAAATATCTCATGAGCCATTTAAGTTCAGAGTTTATCTACATTTATTCACATAGCTGTATACAACATATTTACAGGATTGTTCAAAAGTAAAGCACTAGGGGATGCTTCCACACATAATACACGTGTATATGTTGTGTGTGTGTATGTCGCACGGAGCGCTATCAGTAGAACATGTAATTTACGATGTATTTTGTCGTAACATGTAATCACCAAATTGCTCATCTTGCTTATATATATATTTATCATCAATATATATTATAAAGGTAACTGTACAATGTGCGTGCCGCTAAAACTCAAAAACGAGTCCCGGTACGATCAAGGGAGTTATATGGTGTGGTAGCTCTCTATCCCCCATCCATGAAGAAGGTTTCCGTTTTTACCTGAAGGGAGTGCTGTTGAAGATATAAGGGCTGGAAGTTTCTCCCTTTAGAAATTTCTAGAACAGTCCAGAACATTTGAGTATTCGAGAGCATTCCACAATGATCCGGGATATTCTGGAACGTCCGGGAACATCCTAGAACATCCCAAATCATTGTGGAACATTCCAGAACACTCTCGAATGTTGTGGAATGTTCTGGAACATTGCGGACCATTCGAAGCCTTTTTTGTATGGATGGGACTACCCATTTATGGGGGTATATAAAGCAAGATCCGTCGTGGGTTCGAACGTCAGTTTCTTATCAGTGACGAAGGGAAGAACCGAAAAAGAAGTGAAAATTCCAAAGTAGTGCAGTGAGTGAATAAAAACAGTGAAATGTGAGTAGTCAAAGTAATACAGTGACTGAATATAAATCGAAAATAAAGTGTGAAAACTGTGTAAAGTGTACTTAGTGTATTTGTTAATAAAAAGTTGATTTGCTTTATATTTTATACAATGCCCAAACTTAAAAGAGGAGGAGCTCTTGCCAGTTCTGAATTTTCTTTTGAATATCAATGTTGATATCGTCGACAATATTATTTTTAGTTGCCAAAATTGCCCTTTGAAATAGCCACTTCGGATTGGTATAGTTGTGAACAATGTTTGGATAAATTTGGTCGATGAGTTCATTTTCAGTAGTGGCTATGTTGCAAAAATCACTGTTACGTTCAATGAGGTCGGTCGTCTGGTCAGTGGGATATGTGCCTTCGCCTATTTGTAAAAGTTTTTGATCAAAATGTTGTTTATAAACAAGTATTGTAAATAGCTAGAATATGTTTTCAATAAAAATGTTTTTAAATTTTAATTAAAATTTTAAATTTAAAATTTAAAATTAAATTAAAATTTTACGTCTTATATTTTAAAGTTTATCCTTTTATTCCAACTACCACACAATCTCATATCAACTCCCTGAGCGAAGTCGGGTACCCCAGCTAGTTATTTGATAAATATTGTAATTGACAAAATACAGAATTTAACTATTTTATTATGGTACGAAACAGACTAATATTGTGCATTGTGTGTGCTACTGTAACGTGCTCATTGGGAAATTTTGTCACGTAACAACAATAAAAATGGCAAGATGACTATCGCACACAACATGATTGTATTGCTTACAACGTGTACAAAGTATTGCGAGCATATTTTTAGGTAACATCGAACGTATTGTTGACATATTTATGGTAGAGTCAATTCTAAGGATCCAGTCTTTTCCACGGAATACGCTTCCACGGAATACGCTTCAATGCAGCAAAAACGCTGGCTTCTTTCTCAGGATCACGCTTACGAATACCAGAGTGTAGTTTCATGATTGACCCAGTTTTTTTCAAATGTGCAATACCAATACATTACGCAATTGTATTTACGCACCTTCCTGAGACCATAAAAGTGACAAAACGCGTGTTTAACAGCCATCACACTCAAACTTTGCACACCGTAGAACACTTATCACGTTGCTCTATTGCCACTGCGGTATTCAGTTTTGTCACGTGACAAAACTTTTTGAAGAAACTCCAATCCAACTTCACTGTTGTGGCAGAATTTGAACTTCATACAATTAATGTGTTTGTCAAGACATCGGTTTAGATGCATGTTTGTCGTTTCAGGAAATGACAATGTTATTTGGTCCGTATGATCGTCCTGCCATTAGCAGCCCTAACTAGTGGTGATGTAACTTACAATTGATCAAATTATTCGAACTTAAGAACATTAAGTTTCAATTTAGATCTGATAGTGGTTGAACTTAATGTTCACTATTCCAGTTGGAGTGCAATCTACATCTGATAAAATACAGGGCAAGATGGGAAAACAATTTATATTCACGCACACTAATCGAGAGTAATAAATATTATCTATACTATTTTTGACATACAAAAATAACAAAAAACTCTTTTTATATAAAAATTTCAAAGAATATATCATATGTACTGTATCATGTGTTCACAGAAAGAAAGGAGCAAAGATACAGAACTTCGAATGAACACAGGTTGAAACTAAATTTTCCAAGGACTCCCTGCTTTAAATATTTGAATATTATCTAAAGCAAACTCTTTAAATAACGACTCGAAGAAATCACTTGAGTGAAGGAATGAAATGGAAAAAAACCAAGAAGACTTCAGGCAGGACCAAGTCAGTCAGACAGAGATGGTGAATAGTTGAATGATAAACCTTGAATCATTCCGCGGGACAGTGAGTTTATATAATGCCAAGTGGCACTATATGAACTCATAGTATGGTTGAGTAACGCTCTACTCGGATATTATTATTTGTATTTACGTTATTATTAATTTTTATACATGTTTATGAGCGTATCTTTTAATTTATTCGTAACTTCAAAGGTCCGGCCATCCGGCTAAAAATGTTTCTTCTATTCGAATGAATTTAAATTGTACTTTTTCCACCAGGAAGGTCAGTAAAATATGAGTGCAATTCAGTCAAAGGGTTTGGAAGTGTATAGAGGATAGACAGGCATCGTTCTATTTTACATATATAAATAATAAATTTTAAATAATTATAACTCACATTTTCTAACTAAGTTATAACCAAATTTATAATTATGTACAGTTATTCTTCACCCACCACTCATTGGGTTGCCTAATTACTCAGAAGTTATAGAGAATGAGAGGTAATTTCAATATTGCCGCATAGATCTTTGTTTGCTTAAAAGATATTGTAACATGTACTGAACATTATCGCATATCGTAATGAAATCTGAACATTATGTTTGCCATTTCTCACAGCAAAAGATCCTAATATGAAGTCAATCAATCTAATCCTCACAGATCTCGTTTACAAGTTATTCCTCTAAGAAAAATCTGTAAAACTAATTTGAATGGATTAGTCATACAGATCACCTAATCTAAACTCATTGAACACGTTTGGGAAGACGAATTGTTGGTCTTACAAAGTCTCATAAGTATAAGGTCTCATCCAGAAACCTTTAGGAGTTCACAGTGCTAGTCACATGAAGTTTTTCGGATTTACTTCACATTAATAGGACCAGTTTCTAGTAAAAGGTCTTCTTGGCAAATCTCCTATGTCCATATATTGCGTTTTAAATCATCAATACTATCCATTTGCGGATATTAATCACATCATTTAAATAACTGATTAATTATTATTTTAATAACTTCAGTTATAAATGAATTTATCCGTATTTTTGCTTGTTGTTACCTAACTTTTGAACAATTAGTGTATATAGGCTATGTGAAGGATTAGGAATAGTCTAAAATCATTATTTTATTTTTATAAAAAGTAACATTTGAAAAATTCGATTTACTTAAAATACGAATGTTATATAGATAGAGTAAAATAAATTAAATAATAAACGATTTTTGTTATAATTCAACAGAATGCGTATAAAGACATATATAATTTTTGCAACACGATATCATGGCATTCCCATGGTTATCGGTTTATTGGTAAAAACAACGTAGACAATAATATAGATTAATAAGTAATATTGTTGATATAGCACAACATTTATACTTGTAAAATTAGTGTTCTAACATAAAATATAGCGTGTTATTACATTTAAATATTTAATAATGTAAGTCGAATAGATAAAGAACGGCTGCCGAGAGCACTGATGAAACGGAAAACAGAGAAAAAAAAGAAAAAAAAATGGAAAACGAGGAAGTCCCAGAGGAACAAGAAAAGAGGAATGAGAAGAAACATGAGAGAATGTAGTTTGATAGAATGCAATGAAGAGAGAAATGACAAACTTGTATTCACTCGATTCAAGTCTCCTGGAGGAATGAGGAAAGCACACTGTAGAGTGGAATTTCATAGGAAGACGAATTGTTGGTCTCACAAAGTCTCATACGTATAACTATGGAACTAAAGTATAACAATATTAATTTATCATCATTATTATATAATGATAAATTAATATTGTAATATAATATGTTACTCCATATTTATAATTTTTTATTGATATTTGTACTGTATTTGTTTCAGTGTTTAATAATTCTGTATTAGAGCTATTACAGATTATTTTACTGTAATTTTAAACGTTATATTAGCTTTAATGCATATTTATTATTATGTATTTTATATATTCAAAATAATATAAAATTGTTGAATGTTATTCTTTTCATTTAATTATATTGAGTGAAAAAAATATAACTAACATAATTTAAAGAGAACTCCTTTGATAATTTTGTTATTCATGAATATAATTTTTTAGTAGAATGTGACTTAGAAACTTTATACTTAAATCTATACAATAATTTGATAAAGATTGGAACATATTTTAACATTAATTATTCGAAAAATACGCTTTTATGTTGAATTTATAGTAATTTAATGTGTAAAAATATTTATATTAATGACTTAATTACACTAAAAATACAGGATAACCCAAAAATTAGTTAACAATATTTTCTGTCATACTCAAATACTTTATAAACTTTGAAAACGTGTTTAAAATCGTATCCTTCTCTCTAATGCACAAATTATAACGCTTATAAGAACCTAAAATTGCACATTTTTTTGTAAAAGTTTTGAATTGCTTGTGTGAAGGATTCTAGGGGTTTTTAGATTCAAACCCCACTTCTGTGACACCAATATGTGAGCCACCGGGAGGGAAGAGGAGTCCTCTCCCTCCAGCCACTGGCCGGTGACCTACTTTCTTGTCAGGGATGGTAGTAACGTTCGGTTACGCGTTACGCGAGTGGAGGAGAGTTACGGGGCCGACGATAAGGCGTTGGCATAGTCGAATAAAGACACCATTTTTCTAAACTAACAATTTATTACAGACAAATAATAAAACAAACGTTCTAACACGTTACGTCTCATTCGCGTATGAGAGAGAGAGCTTACAATAAAGCGTTCATACCTCTTGCGATGATATCGAAGGTCTTTAATTTCTGAAAGGCGGGATCCAAGTTGAGGGTTGGGATCGAAGGTCTTCTAATATGTGGTGCGGCCGGTTAGAGGGAAGCGAATGTCCGTCTTGATGGTGCGATGGCGACTTCTTGATCAGCGACTCCCCGGAGAGGGGGAAGGAGGATGGCTTTTATACCTTTTTGGTGGGAAAATTCGTCAGGTGATCAATTGTTTTAGCAGGTGTGGGGTTAAAGGTGGTGTTAGAATGACAACTATATGACGAATTTCGCCGATAACTGTAAACTATATACGGTTTGATCGTGAGAATGTTTATATTAAAACACAGAGAGTTATAATTCTCTCATGTACTTTATATTTCGTTTTTGTAGGGTCAAATTCTTTTGGTTGAGGGCATTTTTATTTTAAATCTATTAAAGTTTTAAAGGATTAAATGCTGTTATTAACTTCGAATTTCACACTTGCATAACTAAATTTTGCAGTTAACTAGATTTTGGGTCATCCAGTACATTTAAAATTTCATTCCACAGATATGAAGTGTTTTCAGTTGAGTTATGGTATTCAGTATTAAAAAAGCAAATATATTAATAGAATTTTTAAAATAAAACTATATTTTTCATTTTATACCATAAATATTTCAAGATTTATGTATCTCTGTAAAATGCAATACAAATAATGTCCTATTGCAAATCAAGATTTATGTCGTAATTTTCGGAAAGAAAATAATAATATAAACGTATTCAACTTTATATTCAAAAGCCGTAAATGTCCTGTTTGTTGTGATGATCTAGTTGAGGTATAACTATATTTATTTGTTTATATTTTGTTATAAAATCATTTTATGTATAATGAATATCAATGACTAAAGCAAAAATTCGGTAATTATTCATTTTAAACTACAACATTTAAATAAATTAAGTATGAAATTATTCATAGAATATAATGTTAAATTTTGAACATGATACTGATGTGACAATAAACTATAGATAAATTCCACTATTTGAAGAAAAATGTTGATAAGGGCAATGATTCTTAACTCAAAACTAATCAAAGAATGTATGATAAATCGAATTTTATTGCTTTTAAAAGCAATACAAAGCAAAATTACTATCACAGTTACCATGCTTCTTTATCTTAAGAATGGAAACAATAATTAATTATCTTTAGTTACCAATAGAAGGAGAAAATTCAGCATTCTCGTTATCGTTTCTATTATCAAGATTGTCTGCCATAAAACTATTATTGGGTCATATAAAACAGAATTATTTTAGCACTTCTTACAACACTAGGAACAGTTGATAAGTCATCAACGTTACTCTCTGTTCATAACGTATACTGAATTCAGGACATTTTGCAAACTACATTTTTGCTATTTTTCCATAGTAATAAATATTGTACAGGTATTTCCTTCTGTATATATTCTAATTGTAAATGAACAGCAGAGTGGATCGTACAATTTCACTGGCCATTCAAAGAGTGCTTAAAATCTTTATAAATATGACAAAGGCATGTTAGAGAGGTTAGAATAGTTAAATCACAAATTTGATTAATGTGACAACAACAGGAACGTTGTATTTCTGTGATATTGTTAAAGTAATGGTGTTTTATAGTCGTATATGTTTTCCTTGCCTTAATGTTTGATCTGGATACATGCAAAATTCCATTATATATTTTTATAGGTTTTCTTTAAATGAAATTCTCATAGCTCTGATATGTTTTCCAGCAGCAACAATATTACCGCTCTTTAGTTTAAAGACTTGAAGTCTTTTTTGCAACAATTTATATATTCTGAATAAAATTGTCAAAGTTATATGTAAAATTAATTTTGCATTATTTCAAGAATGATAGTATCATAAATTTAGAAGCATTATCTTATGCTAGCAATTAATTTTAGACACGTTACATCCATTAAAAAAAAAGGAAAAAAAATTGACATTTTGAATGCCTTGTGTACAATGTATTTTCTTATTATGTATATTTAATGTTTATCCCTAAATTTGTACNCATCATTTAAATAACTGATTAATTATTATTTTAATAACTTCAGTTATAAATGAATTTATCCGTATTTTTGCTTGTTGTTACCTAACTTTTGAACAATTAGTGTATATAGGCTATGTGAAGGATTAGGAATAGTCTAAAATCATTATTTTATTTTTATAAAAAGTAACATTTGAAAAATTCGATTTACTTAAAATACGAATGTTATATAGATAGAGTAAAATAAATTAAATATTAAATTCCTTTATAAGATTTCTCAGAAATTGATAAATAATTAAATACTTATTAATTAAATACTTATTATTAATCTATATAAAGACTCAAATATTCACATCAAACCGTCCACATTTAATATAAAAATTTGGTTCGTGAAGTAACAGTCTTCTGAGAATTTCACACTCATACAATAAATAATAATTAATAAGATACCACTTATTAATGTAGAGATTGGAGATGCAGTAAAATAAAATGGCAGTGACAATGCAAGTGTGAGACTCCTTTATACAGTTTTAATTGGCCTGTAATTTGAAAAAATTGTGGACGTATAAATTTCCACTGTCGCTGTCTGTCCATCCTTAATTTCGAGAACGAAGTTAAATGGGTGAAATCCAAGATCACAAATAAAAAGATTTGGGCAAGAGACCCAGATTAGCTATATCAGGACTTTCAACGCTAACCAGAAATCACGTTATTTTAATTCAAATATTTTTCCGTGGAAGGAGTTAGAATGTTAGATAGATGACTGATTAAAATGTGAGACGTTAATGTAGAAATAGTGTTTGCTATCATCAACAATTCAAGCACACAGCTAGTTTTTATTGTATCTGATCATTTAAAGAAGTTTTGGTGCATATTTAAATTGGTTTTCTAATCACAGTTTTATTGGAATTGATTGCGCACCAATTAATGGCATCAACGAGTTTCTTACAGTTGTATTGTTAATTTTGGTATATCTGCACTTCTAAAAGAGATCAACGATATTTAGATTGGTCTTCTCATGGGCCACATTGTGGCTGGACATCCACATTGTTGGCCTGGAAGTCACTTGTCTGGCTTTAGGCATTATCCTGCCATATCCATTTCTATGGTCAAACTGCTGCTTGATTCATTGGTTAAAAACGTAAAGATAAGCACTATTTTATATTACTGATAGAAAATAGAACTTTGAGGGTTCTCAGATCTGACCATCTCTAGAATTGTTGATGATTAAGTGCAGTGTGTGATGATATTTGAGCATATACTATTGATACTAGTTGTCAGGATCATCCAGAGAAAATTGCTTTTCATCTGCTATTAAAATCGGCATCCTCAGAGAGATTATACCGTCCAAACTCCAAGTACTTCTGTTCGTGTCTTGTGATCAAAGACATTCTTTAATATTTTGGAATAGCTAAAACCCCTCTATTAAGAGCACGACGGATAGTACGATAAGATATATTTAGATACAGAGATTCCTGGAGAAGATAATTAGTCACGAGATGATTTTGTCGGATTATTGTCTTTGAATTCCGCAACAAACGTTCCCCATCTCTATTTCTTTTAGGGTAGACGTTTCTATTATTACAGTTATTGGTGATATTGATGTCGTTCCTTCTAGAAATTTCTTATATTTCCTCCATCACATAACAATTCTCATAAAAAGTCATTGATGAGTGAACTTCCTCAAGACACATTCTGTGTCTGTACAGAATCCAAGTCACTCTACTTTTACGAATTGAACACGTTAGGTAGAAATTGATAAAACACTTATACGATGTCACGTTTTCTACAGGTAGAGGAATTTCTGACCATATATTTTATAAGAATTTCGTGGAATTTTCTGTACGCCTTGACCAATTTACTGGTTAGCTAATTTACTGGTCCTCTGAGTCATTCATCCTTTATTAACTCTCACTTTTAAAGTGATATCTAATATTAGGTTCAGGAATGTAATATGTAATTTGTGATTGATACTGATACAGTAAATCCCCGTATAACGTGGTCTCGTGTAACACGGATTCGAATAACGTAATATGTAAATTTAAACTCTTAACTAATCTTTACGATAATCAATTTTAAGGTAGGAGATTTCCAGAATTCACCTAACAATTAAATAATTAAAGTTACTTTAGCTAAATCTTATTTCTGATAATTGTGTTTCTGTAAATTTCATTGATAATTCAGTTGATTTTAAAACAAGTTGTTTTATGTGAAGTTTCTTTAAGTTAAAATAGTAATAATAATAATAATAAAATATGCACATTTTTATTTTAAAAATATTTTACATCAAGCCATGTCTATGAAGTCGGAGAAAAAGTCGAAGTTAATGAGAAAATTAATACATCAGAAAGAAACAAACATGAAAGTTCACCATTGGCCGAGTGGATAAAATCACTAAACATTGGTGGGATGTCATGTGTTCATGCCATACGAACTAGCTTGCCATGTGGAATTTTCTAGATTTTCTTCAAGTGTCTAACACCTAACTGAGAGCAGTTTCCCATATAAAGTTCTTCGGAAAGCTCTTTCCCGTTGGTAGATCGTCCACGTATTGCGTTGCCATACTAAACCAAAATTTTGGATAAATTGTAATGTAGTGAGAAATTATTAGTCATTACAAAGGATTTGAATCTAAACAAATCAACTATTAGAACAATTAAAAAAATGATTAAAACAAAACGAGAATCAGGTTTAGTAGTGAATCTTGATAAATTTGAATAAAGCTACTCGCATAGAATGTATAGATGCTAAAAATGAAAAAGTATTAGATGTGAATAGAGGACTGTTTTGTAAGAAATGTGCCATGGAATAGTCAAAGAGTATAAAAAGCACTAAAGATTTATTAGAATTTAAAAGAAACATGAATGCGTTTCTTTTAATGAACTATATTAACTCGTTATTAACACAAAGACGGCAGGTTTTAGAGATTTATAATTCGATTTTCTTAGCCCAATGTAAATACAGTGGAACCTCGGTATACGACCTTAATCCGTTCCTGGTGTTTGGACTTATACCGAATAGGACGTATATCAAACCAACCTTTTCCATAAGAAGTAATGTAAAAATGATTAATCCGTTCTCATGTAAAAAAAAAATGGCTGGCTTTAAACACCTCGCTTTCCTCGCTAGTTTCTGCTTGATTTTTCATGAGATCAGCATGTATCCTTTCAACTTTCTCGCAAATAATTTCTTCCGATACGCTGTCGCCGGCACACTGTTTTTCAGTTATCCAAAGCAAAAGCAATTTCTCAACTTGATCTAATGTCTTCGATCTCTGTTTAGAAATTGATTTAACCCCTTTCGCAACGTTAGCAGATTTAATAATGTCTATTTTTCACAATTGTCGATATCGTCGTTCTCGGAATACGGAATGCAACAGTTAAATCTCGTTAAATCTCGAACACGCGTGCCACCTTCATATTTCTCAACAATCTCTTTTTTCAGTTCCGTTGTGATTCTAGTCATTTTTTTATTTTTCTGTTGCCCTTTTGCAATTCATGATTAATAAAAATAATAAAATGTTACTTACAAATTAAAATCAGAAGAAATTTAACAAAGTTATAAACCGTAGCACCGCGAACGTCTAGTCTAGTGTAGTACACCGATAGTGCTACTTGTTCATAGATGGCGCGTATAATTGAATTAAGTCGTATACCGAACAAAAGTCGTATACCGAGCAAAATTTGTTTCGTCCAAACAGGACGTATTCCGAATTGGACGTATTCTAAAGCAGACGTATACCGAGGTTCCACTGTATTATGAAAAAAAGTTCACCAGAGCAGCGAAACTGTGCACAGATATATTATAGAAGAGTTATAGAAGAAGGAAGTTATAGAGATAAACAAGTACACAAGACTGGTGAATTTGTTTTGTATTGGAAGAAAATGCTTGAATGCATTTAGATTTCTAAAAACAAATTCGCTTCTGGATTTAAGGTAGGGGTTAGAACACAAAAGTAAAGACAAGATCACAATACTTTTGTGTTCTAACGCATCTGGAGATTACATAAACGGATCTTTAAACCCACGTGCAATGAAAAGAGTTGACAAGTCAGCGCTTCCTGTTTATTGGAGCGGAAATAAAAAAGCGTCGGGTACAGATGCTACATTTCCTAATTGGTTTCACAATTGCTTTGTACCCGAAGTTGAAAATTACACCAAAAGAAAAAAATATATATATCAACTTTGAAGATTAGGAAATCCTTAAATCGTATTACATACTCTACACATCCGAATTTATTTTAGAAAAAGAAATAAAAGTGATCGATTACATTAAACGTTTTTCAATTTAAAATTGTATTGAAATTATTTCTCTGTTCTGAGAAATTAAAATCTTCGACCTTTAAATGTTTGTTGGAGAAAATTTTGGCCTGAAGTAATTATTAAAATACCGCCTCATTTTACTCAAGAAGTTTCAATAAAGGCCAAAATACCAGAGATACATGTTATAAATCNAGTACACAAGACTGGTGAATTTGTTTTGTATTGGAAGAAAATGCTTGAATGCATTTAGATTTCTAAAAACAAATTCGCTTCTGGATTTAAGGTAGGGGTTAGAACACAAAAGTAAAGACAAGATCACAATACTTTTGTGTTCTAACGCATCTGGAGATTACATAAACGGATCTTTAAACCCACGTGCAATGAAAAGAGTTGACAAGTCAGCGCTTCCTGTTTATTGGAGCGGAAATAAAAAAGCGTCGGGTACAGATGCTACATTTCCTAATTGGTTTCACAATTGCTTTGTACCCGAAGTTGAAAATTACACCAAAAGAAAAAAATATATATATCAACTTCGAAGATTAGGAAATCCTTAAATCGTATTACATACTCTACACATCCGAATTTATTTTAGAAAAAGAAATAAAAGTGATCGATTACATTAAACGTTTTTCAATTTAAAATTGTATTGAAATTATTTCTCTGTTCTGAGAAATTAAAATCTTCGAGCTTTAAATGTTTGTTGGAGAAAATTTTGGCCTGAAGTAATATGATGATACCGCCTCATTTAAAAAAAATGAGGCGGTATCATCATATTTATTTAAAAAAAATAAAATGATACCTCCTCATTTTACTCAATGAAGGACAAAATACCAGAGATACATGTTATAAATCCTTCTACGGAGCGCAATGTTAAATTAAAGAGAAAATTGTAAGAGGGTTTAGCTTCATATTTTAAAATTCAAGAAAGAGTTAAAAAGTAACAACGAGAAATATCCGAAAGAACAAGACAATACATTTTCCAACAATAAAAATGACAGAAATGAAACAAAAGCATCTTCAAGTCAGATTCATCACTTGAAGATCTACTTGCACACAGACAAACATGTAGATAAGTCTCCGTGGAAAGAGTTTTATATACAGTATGTGTTGTTATTGTTTTAGATGTAGCTTATATTTCACTGAATATATATTCATCTAGTTAAAAGCGAAGTTAAGTTTTCTTTTAATTTCTTTTTATTTTGCAAACTTTACTTTATTGAGTGTTTCCGAATCAAAATACTGTATTAGAAAAATTCTCTCAAAAAATGACAAATTATTGAATTTCACTTCGATCAAAAATAAAAATTTTCGAATCATCATCGTGATCAATTTGAGTCTGAATA
The DNA here is from genome assembly GCF_000671375.1 of Centruroides sculpturatus. Classification (NCBI taxonomy): domain Eukaryota; kingdom Metazoa; phylum Arthropoda; class Arachnida; order Scorpiones; family Buthidae; genus Centruroides; species Centruroides sculpturatus. The sequence continues at coordinate 606,213 of NW_019384617.1, read as the reverse complement.
ACTCTTCACATCAAGAAAAATCGTTTACACAGGAAGTGTCTTCATTTCTACACTTTCTGGCGATTGTGTTATTTTTGTTTTTGTCACATAAATAAATTTCTCATACTCGAAACCATAAATATCAAACTTAATAGCATTTGGTGACGTTGGATGAATAAAATCCGGCATCGAACTTAGAAAAAATTACAGAAAAAAAAAAAGAAAAAGAAGAACATGAAAAATAGGTAGTGACACTGTGATAAAAATCATTAGTAGAGAAAAACAAATGGTTAGATAAACTCATCAATTTTTACATCCAGACATACAGGAGAGACATCATTAGATCTCTCTCATTTGAAGTTAACAGTTAATGATTGGTATATTTGAAAATATTCGATCATAATTTATTTATAATCAAATAAATAAATACCCATACAATACCTTTATAATTGAACAATAATTGAAAATTTTTTTTTCTTCTTATTGTAAGATTACGAATTTTTTAAGAGTTGAACTTAATTTGATTTATGGTATTAGATGTTGTACTAGTAAATAATGAAGAGAATATAGAGAGGAGGCAATTATAGGTATAGTCTTAAAAAAAGATGAGGGAGAAGTGGAAGAGGAGAAAGTGATGTGATCAAAGGAAGAAAGAATGAGGTATCCATTAGACATTTTACATTTTTACTCATCTAATAATTATCTTTGCAGAAATTCCTCTATTAGATGATACTGTAAGAAATTATTGTGATGCTTTAAAAGCATAAAGTTCGATTTTGCGTCATTTTTCTGTTTTGCATTGAAATTAAATCTGGTATGGCGTTAAAATGAAGTATTTCAAGCAATAACGATTGTATATAGTGAGGAAGAGTGCAGACATGTTGAGTTTGGGACTTTTAAAAATCGTGGGATTTAATGATAAAAATGTTGTTCACAATGTAAAATTGTACATTTATTAATTCATGAGTTCATTGGCGCTTTACAAGGGTAGCCTATTTGAAAAGGTGTTATATGGAAGTTTGGCTATGGTCTATGGAAGATTTCCATGGATTATTCACTTTAGTTATATAGTTTTATTACTTTAATAAAACGATAATATTTGAAAATATTTTTTACAATTTCAAAAATATATTTTCTACTGTTTATATATATATATATTATCCAATAACTTTTGAAAAGTTTGAAAATCTTTTATTATTTTTGATTCTGTTATTGTCTTTCTATTGGCAATGCCTTTAAAATCAAAATATTTATAAAAAATAAGCTTTAAAATTTATGAATTTCTGCGGTTATATTACACATGCTACTATAATAAACTGTACCTCCAGGCCTTTAGGCATAACAAAGACCTCTAGGCTACACCTTACATCTTGGGGCCTCAAGCTACACCACAGGCTATAGAAAGATTCACTCTTACAATTTATTATCATTTAATAGAGAGATGGGCCTCTTATATCTTATAGCTTAGGGCCACATCCTTGATTGCATTGTACTATATCGCATTTTGTAGAGTATAATAAAGATAAATCTATGAATTATTATTATATTTTGTAAAATTTTAATGCTTAGTTAATTTAATATAAACTTTTACTATATTTATTTATTGTTTTTACTTTAAAAACATCAAATACTTCAGTCAAAATGAGAAATTTTATACAAGAATTCTGTGATCTTAATACAAAAATGTGTTATAACAGAATTAAACTAATTCTAACATAAAACTAAGGCGATAATTAATGTTGGATTTAGTTTATTGAGCTTATTTATGCTTCCATGCATTTCAATTATATAATACCCATTGAATTTTATTCATTCTACTGGATTTTCTAGCTTAATTTATGGTCTTAAATGGCTTAGATTTAATACACTATTATTATTATTTCATGTAGAATTGTTTTACTAATTCGATAACACACCATTTAATATGAAATTGTAGCAAAATATCAAAGAAAATCGTGATTAAAATGAAATATGCCGCTTTGGTAATGTAATTAAATTAAGAATTTCTGAAGTAAATTAATTACAAATATCTCTTCTCCAAATTTAAATATTGTAATAAATTTAACTTCTAACCTAGTCAAAGGAAATAATATAATATAATTTACAGATAATAATTACGATGTGATCCGAAGTTTCACTAGTTTTTCCCCTAAATAGGGTGACCCAAAACTCAGTTAATCGTGTTTTGAGTAATTAGAAGATGATGCAGATTTATGATAGGTAATTTCTGAAAAGTTTGTTAAAACGTTGTAATTTTTATATTAAAGCTTAAAGATGTTGAAAAATAATCACGAACAATCTAAATTAATTCATAAAATTAATTCTATCCAGCATCATTACATTCCTACATGAAATATTTGTATTTTTTCTGTACCGATCATATTTTAAAAAGAAATTTGAAATATAATTAGTTTATATAGTAAAAAATTAGCTTTTCGTGTGTATTTTTTTAGTAATTCGTCTTCATTTAATAGCTTACAGTTGATAAATCTTCTTTCATAATTGAGCTTTCAATTGATAACTAGGAAGAGGAATTTATAAACATCAAAGAGTGATAAATAAAAATCTTGTAAGAAAGGAGGAAAATCGTAAATTTTCCCAGCATTAAACAATGTGAAACTTGCATTATAATTTTCAAAAAAATTATTATTGGGCTGCAATTTGAAAAAACTGTAGACTTCCTTAATCTGGAGAATGATGTTTCATGAAAATTGAGACCAGATATAGAAATCTTAGGTGCAGGAGATCCAGATTAACTATACAAATTTCCTGTAGAGATCAGGAGTTACGTAATTTTAATTCAAATATTTTCTCCTCAATGGAGTTACATAGATGGCCGGCATGACTCTGTTTTTATCAGGAAAAGTATGATGTATAGGGGCAAAAGACTACTAATTTGAGACCGAGAGCATATATTTTAAATTAAATACATTAAAATGTGATTAAAAATTGCGGTCACGCATTGTGACGATGTGACAATAACTTTTACTGGTTATTATTGTATAAATACAATGTCTCGTTCAATTCTCAAAGACATTCTGTACATATTGACCACTATTATCTGTCGGAGGAGGAAGGACTACTTGTATATCGTAGGTGAGGAAGAGAATCACAACAGTATAAATCTGGCTCTGCTCATCAACGTCATTATTTCTTTCTAAAATATTAAAGAAAATTAAAAATAATTTGCTTAATATGAGTATATTTAAATTCAATTCATACCAAAACTCATAATTTTATAATAATTAATTTCTTATCAATGCTAATGAAACATTGAAGATATACATTACATCTTGAAAATTTCTTCAGTAACAAAAAAATATTGCAAAGAAACTTCAAAAATTTGTTTGATAAAGATATAGTCGCATTTAATTCGTTATTTTTACTTAAAATTCTTTAATTATTTTAATGAACACGGTTCTTTTAATTGATTTCTTACTCTAGGTTTATCGATCAACGGTTGTGTTTCTTCACTAACGACTCGAATGATAAGTGATGCGAAAATAGTTTTTCCAGGATGTCCTGTAAACGTAATATTAACAGCTAATTTTTTCCTGTTTTGCGTTTTTATAACTTTTTAAGAACTAGAGCGTGACAGCCAGACGGATAAACAGAAAGCTATTTCAATATCACGATATACGGCTTTTGTTCGTTTATCTTAATAAGAAATTCAGTATTGTTCATTTTTCATACTTTTCTACATTTTTTTCTCTATAAAAATAAAGGTTATGCTATCATTTTTGGTAAGATTTTTTGAAATTTATTCCGTAGAAACACTAATATTTAATTTTAATAATATTCGAGATGTTTTTCCTTTCATTGTTGCTCGAAAAATCGAATTCAAAACAAACAGAAATGTATACACCGGAAAACCTATTGTTTCTTAGCTTCAACATTATGAATTCATGTTGTATAAATATTTATATAAATAAAATAATTTGTATTGAATCTATTTTTCATTACGCTTCTAAATTGAAATGTCATTTATATTTGGATCAATATCACGACTGTATCATTCATAACGAGAGACATTGCTAGACATTTATAAAATTGTTAATTAGTTACTAAAAAAGCAACTATTCTCTTATGAAGAAAGGTTTATTAATAAATAATAGAAAAGAATAGTCGATTAGCTTATATGTCGAGAGAAATACGATCCATTGATGCTAGGCATCAACTAATTTTGATTATACTAGTCACAATTACATCAATTATGACAGGCTTGACCCGAAATGAGACCAACTAGCATTGGTGAGGAATGGTGACGATGTATTGCACATGATAAATTACGGAGGATTAAACCAGGTTTGAACTCATATCTCTCGTCCATAGGCTAACATCTTATGGAACATCTAACAATTAAGCAAGACACGTAATAAAATACAGTAAATTATAAAGGTTTAGGTTTATTTGTATACGACAATGCGACACGTAGGCAATCTGGTGAGGGGATTTCCTTCCGGGAGGATTTTCTTTGAGAAACTGAATCCTATTTAGGTGTTACAAATGCGAAAAAAACCCGGGAAACCCTACGTGGCCAGGGATGTTCTGATACCACAAAAGTATCGATACCGACGTCGGGTATCAAAACTGGAAATCTTGCCAGCTGTCACGCACTTTTCAGTTGTTTTTATTGCCGAAAAGATACACCCATCCCTCTTTTTGCGCGGTGGATACGTTTCAAAGATCGCCGCATAAAAATTCGCTTGAAAAAATACAGTACATGTACAGTACATTGAAAAAAATCCAGTAGGAAAATGCTCGATAGGATCCACAACTTCGATGGAACGAAAAATAAGCAATTTGAAAAAGAGCTTTTTTATTCTAACATCATTTATCAAATTATCATTAACATTATTTGTACGTAAATATCAGGATAGCGTAGGAAACATAAAATCGAGATAAGACATTCTCTGGTGTACATATAGTACTGTATTGTGCTTAAAAAGTACAATTAACTATTGATTTCAACAATTTTAATTTTTCGTTAAAATTGTTGAAATTAATAGTTTTTCAAATAAACTGTTTTCCCCGTGTAAAAAGTCAATCGCGTAATAAGAGGATTACTCGTCTTTTGTTGACCGCGTTATTTCGAAATCGCGTATTATGGACTGAGTAAAAACAGGGATAGGTGTACTGTACTCGTCACAATGAAGGATGAATGTGACCCAGAGCATCAATTAATATTTTTTGCTTACTACAGAGAATTGAAAATTGAATATCGGCTATCTGGTTCAGGTGTCATTGTGTCAGTCAGTATCAGTTTACATTCGTATGATTCGTTTACATTCACATTACATTCTGTACTTACAGTTAGATATATAGAAGAAGCCCCATATGTACAATCATGCTAATGGGCTCTGTATGTATTACTATACATAGATAGGGGTGGATAAGAAATCACCGGTGACGAAGTAAACAGTATCTTTACATTAAAAGTTCTTTCTTGTGTTCAAATTTTACAAATATTAGTGCAAACAAGTAAGTCAAATTCACAAACGATATATAGACGTTCCGAATTTTCACAAAAACGTTTATATTACAAGTAAAACGTATGTACAGTTACAAAAGTTCACAAACAACAATTACAAAACGTCAGGTGTAACAATGTTCAAATACTTTTAATCCACGACAACAGGTCCGTCGAAAAGACACTTTGCGACGAACTTCTTCCAACGTTAGTTACCGCACAGCGAGACGAAACAATCTTCTAGGCCATCTTAGACGAAGTTAGAACGAACATGAGTTCCCTTGATGTGTCCTAGGCGAACTAAACTTTCCGCCTAAACTCAATCCTTTTATATGGATTGAAGCAAATCGGATTCCACCAATCAGCGCTTAGTAGCGCTATAAGACGTCCGCTGGTGGTACGATGTCTTCCAGCCAATCCGCGGTCGAGTTTCCAAAAGTTATCAGATTGCCATTCTCATGGTGACAACCGTCGTTCGTTTGAAAAGACGGAAAAAGCGCGGGAAATCGTATGATGGACGATTTTATCCCGACAAAGTATATACAAATTGTCACTCATTTTAAATGTCACTGGTGGTCCGAGTCAATTACCAAACAAAAGTACTACTTAATTTTTAACTAAATGTTTATTTATAAATAGCAGTCTGAACTCAGAATATATAGATTCTGGAAATAAAATTTGACGTAATACATTTGATTTTTTGTCATTAATATTTTTTATATAAGTTTAACTTAACCGAAAATAGTGTAAAATTTTATTTACACTATTTTCTGATTCGGCTGCAAAATCCGGTTTCGGGCAGACGTTACCTGTTTGTGNCAAAAGTACTACTTAATTTTTAACTAAATGTTTATTTATAAATAGCAGTCTGAACTCAGAATATATAGATTCTGGAAATAAAATTTGACGTAATACATTTGATTTTTTGTCATTAATATTTTTTATATAAGTTTAACTTAACCGAAAATAGTGTAAAATTTTATTTACACTATTTTCTGATTCGGCTGCAAAATCCGGTTTCGGGCAGACGTTACCTGTTTGTGAAATGTAATGATACCAGAGGAAAAATATCGTTACCGGTATCGGCAGTATCGGGATGTCCCTATACGTACAGTGACCATATTTTTTGGGGGGAAATAAAGGACATATCGAAGAAAATCAAAAAATTCCTTACAAAATTCATAAGTTTATAACATTTATTACGAAAATAGTAGCATACAACAATGCATACAGTCGACCCCCGTATAAGATCATTGATTATTCCGTTTTATATGAATTCCATGTTGTACAAGTCACTTAAATTTTACAAATACGTGAACCGTTTACAGCCCGGTACACGTATTTGTAAAATCTAAGTGACTCGTACAACATGGAATTCATATATAACGGAATAATCAATGATCTTATACGGGGGTCGACTGTACA
>NW_019384617.1:580431-599127 GCF_000671375.1 Centruroides sculpturatus | reverse complement strand
ACCACTTTTCTAATAACAATAGGAAGAAACCCCTCATTTTTTCTTTCAACTAACTTTAGCTTTAATTAACAAGTGTATCATCCACCAACTAGAGAGTTAAAAAACTATCACAAAAATCCCCATAAGAGTGTCCACCCCCTGGTACTGTCAGTGGGCCGTTTGGTTGGCGACACACTGCACTACTGCGCTCTATGTAGCAATGCAACACTGGTCGTGATGGCGTATACAAAACTAACTTGTTCAATATATTATTAAAAAAAATTTTTTTAACTTTGTGTCAACTTTACAAAATAAAGGACAAAATGCCTATTTTAGAAAATAAATAAAGTTAAAGGACAGAGCAGTGAAATAAAGGACTGTCCTCTTAAATAAAGGACGTATGGTCACTGTACCTATACGTGGCCACGTTGGTGAGGCGCGAACCCAGGACCAGTGTTTAGTGGTTCCACCAGGCCACTGGTAGGCTTTTAATTACTTAAAATAATTGCTTTCTATACACACTAAAAATCCATTCTTGCGCTTTAAATTTTCACGTAATTTCTGTAATATACAAATTAAATGATTAACTCAAAGTTTACTGCCTTTAAATAATTCAATTTTCAGTAAGGCAAGAATGCTTTTTGGAAACGTGTGTAAAAAATTTGTTATCAATAGAAGTCATTAATAAGACCTCATACGCAGCATATTTACTTGATTCAATAAGGTGAAGAATCGCAGGAAACTGGAAGCAGGTCAATTCGTGTTTCGAGAGTCAATTATCCACCCAAAAATGATTTCGTGATTACGGCAACAATTTCTGAAGACTGATGAAGCGTCAAAAAAACTTGGACAAGGTCGCTCGATAATTATTATATTTCTTAATGACTACTGTATTACGTTAACAGGAGATGATGTAGAGAGTTTGCAGTCAGGTAATTTTATCTTTAATTCTCTTCAGTAAAAGAGGAACTTGAAACACTCCAGGATACCCTGTTTTAAAACAAATCATATTACTAAGTCTTTAATGGATGATACTTTTATTTAACAATTTACATTTTACAAATTTCTAGTGTCCATTAGTGGCCGAGTTGGATATATGATATGATATGTTTAAAGGTTTTAGAAGGCCGAACCTTACGGCATAGCCTTTGAAAAGGAAGGATGAAGAGTTTTAGAGGAAAGAAAAGTAAGGAATGAGAAGAGGGAAGAAAAGTAAGGAATGATAGAAAAGTGTGAAGTGGGAACCATGGCGCCGTCGCGTTCCATTTATTGAGTATACTTTAGTTACAACACATGGGCATAGTCAACAGATAACAGTATAGTCAAAATATATACAGAAAATAAGCCCGCACATGGTACTGCCTCTAGGGAGACAGGGAACGCGAGCAATTGACAGCTATGCACGTGAGCAACCGACACAAGCTGCTGAAAATACCAACCAGAAATATGCTGGAGTACAAAAGCACAAAGTTACACACGAAAAAAATAAAATAAAATAAAAAATATAAACAAAAATAAATAAATAATAATAAACACGAAAAGTCCCCTGACAGCCAACTCGGCCAGGTTACAATGGAGAGCAACAATGCAAAGAACCTCAGATGGCCAACTCGGTCATAATACAAGGGAATACAACACAACACAAGAGTCCCCTGATGGCCAACATGGCCAGGACCCAGTGGGAATGGTAACAAGACTGGAATCCCCAAATAGCCAGGTCGGCCAGGTTACAATGGATGTTGCGAGTGAAGCTGACAGCTGGGACGCCTAGAGAATCCTAGAACGAAGGTACCGTGACCCCGGTGCCCATGATGAAATTCTTTAAAGCATTTAATGTCTGCTTACTCATGAAAAAGACTTTTGGCGCACAGGGCCAATGGAGGCGAGTTGGATAGAAGTACTGAACAATGGCAGTTGGCTGTGGGTTTGTGACCGAACAATAAGCTGACTGCATAGAGTTTTTCAGGTTTTTTCATGTGATACACCTAAATTGAGACAATTTCCTGTAGAAAATCATCCAGGGAGGCATCCTCTTGGCAGTGCCCACGTATTGCGTTGCCACATTCCATCAAAACCAAATCAAACTCCGTGCCACCTAATTTCTTCCATTATAGGCTTAACCAAACGCATTATTGGTATAATTAAAAAGGCCTTCATAGTGCCTACGGCGAGGAAAGAATCAAAAATATAGAAAAAATTTGAAATTTTAAAATTGACATTATTGCCATTATGGAAGCAATACATAACCTATATTTATTACTTCTAAAAATTTAACTATAAATATTAATAATCTTCAAAAAATTAAGGAACAAACACAAACAATTAAATAAAAAAAAAATTCAGAATTCCATTCAGAAAATAATGACAATGTTCAAAATGGCAGCGTGTCGGTTTGCTTATTCAGAACCATACTTTTCACGCTCTAAAATTTAATGAAAATTTTATTTTAAAAAAGACAGTTTAAAGATAATTATTATTTAATTAAAATTTTTTATTGATCGAAATTTATTAAATTTGTAATTAAGACGTTAAAAATTATAGTCACTTAAATGGAAATTAAATATTTATTAACAGAGAAATATTTAATTTCCTTCAAAAATGAAAAAAAAAATTTATTAAAAATGTCTACTATTTTTAATTATTTACTTAATTGAATATTTATAATTAAATTGTTACAGTTATTATTGATTAATTAACCAAGTCCCCAGTACATTGTAAGCTATATGTATGACTACAATTACCTCCATTATGGTTAAGATTGACTCACAATGGGTTACTAGTATTGTTGAAGGATGGGAAACGGTGTCTCAACTTGCTTATGTTAATTATGGTTAATTGATTAGTTAACGCAAGGAACCACCACATCATATGCTGTATATACAGTATATTCGTAATATTCTTATGGGCTCATTCCTCATCCATGTTCAGATCTTCCCCGGTGATAGGCTAATTTTATTATTAAAGTTTGAGTTGAAAAATTGATTAAAAGTAATAAATCCTGAGTTTAATTGTGATATATTCATCTATTTTAATTAAATATCATGCAAAGAAAAATTTAATTCGAAGATTAAATGTATTATTAATTTTATTAGTAAAAAATCATCCAGAATATTTCAGGATGTTTATTATGTCACTTAGCTTAAAATTCTATAGTTAATATAAAACTACTTAGTTCAAAAATGGTAAATTATATTAAATTATAAAATATAGTAAAAAAAAAGCACTGTACAGTACATGCGTAATTTGATTTTATAATAGCAACACCATGAATTTTATTAAAAAACAATTTGATGTTTCATAAAGAAATAAATGTTTCTTACATGGATAATCAGGAATACTTGCATTAATGAAATTATAATGAGATTATATTCAGAATTTTCATTTCAGGATAAAACCTTTCAGAAAATCACTGTTCTTATGAGGATGATGCAAATGTGATACAAGCATGCTTTATGTGAACTTGAACTTATGTAAATAAGGAACTTCAATACATTTTAAGAGCTGGAAAAATTACATAAAGTAAAAAAATTATAAGAAATTAGGAATTTTTTAATAGCCTACCAGTGGCCAAGTGAATAACACAACTGTTCGTCATGCGACCACATCAGAACAAGAAAAAGTCGGTTGTGGGTTGGCGTCTCACTTGGAGTTTTCTGGGTTTTCTTGAGGTCTCTGACATCTAGAAGTCAGGGTAACGCAGAATTCTAACTATGAAATCTATTTGGCTAGGAGGGTAGAGTTAAGAAGTATTCCGAGTACCCTTGAACGGTATGATAAGTTAACAAGTTAGAGTGACCGTGTGTAAAAATGGTGAAGCAATCATCCTAATTTTATGAATCATATAAATAAATACTCATAATTATAATAATTTGATGACCACTATAAAAATATATATTTAGTCCAGCACGAGCAGCCATCTTGCAATGATAAACAATGAGACAAAAAAAAATGATGTCACTAGTATAAGTTTGCATAAACAAAACGAGCTGACTGAACTGCATGTAATTAGAATTCTAGCAGTGAATGGAATTAAGTACAGTTATAAACGAGTTCAGTATCTCAGCAAAACTGGACTTAACAAGAATTCTTTGGCTCAGTTTTTCCTTAGAAAGACTCTCTGAGGAGGCATTCCCTTGGTAGATTGCTCATGTTTTGCGTTGCTGCGTCCCACAAACCAAACCATATTTCTGAATTCCATCCTTTCACTAAATGATAAATAATTTAAGCGTAATAATACATTTCTATATCATTAATAATTTCAAACATGCAATTATTTCCAGGACCAAGCCCTATCGTAAGAGGAGCCAATAAGAGAATTTGAGTGGGCATCACATTTATAGTACCTCAAAAACATTTGTTATAAACTACTTCATAGTATTTCTTGTGTAATAAGAAAATACATCTTTATTTTTGTTAAATAATATTATTTTAACAAACAGTACAACTTTTTAATACTCTTTTTTAAATAAATTGAGGCCTCAGAAAGGTCCTAGATTCTCAACCTCTGTGATGTCTTCGTCAGGCATCATAGAGGTTGAGAATCTAGGACCTGACAAAGGCATAAACCATAAATAATTTTTCTCTTTTGTATTTTGAAAAAAAATAATAAATTTTTTTTCAAAATACAAAAGAGAATTTCAAAATGATTTTAACGTTTTATTTTGTTAAGTATTTTTATTAATAAACAATTTTTGAGGGTACTCTACATGGCAAACAAATGCAAACTGCATTTTCTATTTTTCTTGTCTGTAGAAAAATTTACTATTTTTTGTAAAAATTCGTATAAAATATTCACTACAATATTTTTATTTGAATAGTTGTGTATTATTCAATTTTCTAAATATTAATTTCTATAATTTTTATATAAATTTATAAAAGCCTAAAGTCGTTATTCTATTTATGGTTTAAAGTGCAGTATCATAGATGTCTCCATTGTTAGCAATCCTTTATGATGTTTATCATTTATAATTTATAAATAAATATTTATAAGCATCTAATTGTAAGTCGGCTGCTTAATTAATTGCTCATATTGAAGTAATTTAAAATTTCTATTGTTGAAAATTGTTTAGTTTAGAGCAATAGTTACTTAATATAATGTTTATTTATAATTGATAATATAACATAATGGCATGAATTTTAATAGCTAAAAGCATTTCTACTCTTTAACAACACAAATATAAATGAAATATTAGAATTATTAATACTCTAAATGAGATCTGAAATATCTGAAGCTGGATTCAAAGATGAGGACCTAACGCATAAAAATTTAATAATATACTTGAAAACAATTTTAATTTGTAAAATTTAATCGAAAAAATTATGTAATTTTAAATAAAATTTTATGTAAAAATGAATATACTGTATAATTAAATTAAATATTCAGTGTTTGAAGATGTAATTTCAGATGATCGTAGTTTTATTTCTGAAGGTGAATGATTTCTAAAAATACGTATCAATGACAGAGTAATTAATTTATGGATTTTTAAAAACATTTATATGACTTTTCTGAAAATATAAGTTTAATTTCAAAAGAATTATAACCTTTTTTAGATATTTTTTAATAAAATAGTTGCATAAAATGTAACAAAGTTACTAAAAGAAAATGTAGTAAAATTTATGTATTAATCAAATAATATTTTAATTACCTTTTTATAAATAAAATAAGTTGAATAAAATCAAATAATCAATCATAAATGTTCCTGAGTAAATCTATTCATGGTTTACAGTTATGCAATTATCAATTTTACTTGATAATATATTAAATTTTAAAATAAATCAATGTGTTTTGAAGATCTTTATGTATATTCATTTCTTATAATTATCTTCTATATATATCTGCACGCATTATGATAAAAGATGAAAACATGTAGAAAAGAATATAAGATGATGGGAATTGATGAGAAGGAAAAAGGCCAAGAAAAGGTAGAGGTATATGTTAGACGAAGACATCAAAGAAAAAAAAACTGAATAAAGAATGGGTAAAAGATCGAGTAGTCTTGTGGAGACTCATTAAAAGCAGCGACCCCAAATAAAAGTAGCATGATCTAAGAGAAAATTTCAATTCCTTAAATGTTTCTAAATGTTCTTAAATACAACATAATGTATTAAATTGATTTAATTTAATTTTATTGTTTATATTATGTATTAAATTTATACTTTTACTAAATTACACATTTATTGTGAGTGTATTTTCTATATTTTATTCAAATCTTTTGCAGTTTTCCAAGTTGAAAATTGTATTTTAAATATTTGATAACACAAAGTTATATTAATAATCGTAAGTCCAATTATAAATAATTATTAGAATACATTTTTTCATTATAATATTAATTTTAATGAAATAAGTATGCATTATTTTTCCCGAATATTCACTATATTTCTATAATATTATCTCTAAGGTTACGTGTACACAATCGAAAAATTGTTGAAATACGTTTTTGTTCTTCCGATTTATTTAAGTTTTAATGCAGGCATATACACAGACGACGATGCGAGAAGACTGGCTTCAACATTTGTCTGCATTGTGAAATGTTATACGACAAAGATTTGAAACAAGATTGGCCTAGTGCAAGCAATAGAAACTGTGCAGACTGTGTAGTGTGTATCAGAGGGAGTGAGCGGCAACAACTCTGTTTCTGTTCATCAGAATGTGCTAAAGGATTTTGAGAAAATGGGCTTTTGAGAGAACAAGTAATAACAATCTCTACAATGCAAATCTTGATACAAAACTGCTCAAACATATATTGGTTCCCTGGCAATTCTGTATTCTATATGTACACACACACACACACACACACTTATATATACATATACAACTTACCACACACCGCACACAACGAAATTGTTTTAGTACTTGGTATACGACACTTAGTAGCCAGAAAAATAACGATAAAGAAGTATTTCAACAATTTGTCAACTGTGTACACAAAGCCTAATAATTTGAGCGTATTAAAATTACAATTTATTCAGAATAAACTCAGATTAATTAATACAGAAAAATTATCTCGTTATTTTATAAGAATATAGATAAACGTATAATAAAATTAAACTAGATTTAAAATTTATATAATGCACTTTAATTTATTAATTTATAGTTAAAAAACTGTAATAGTAGCATCAATTTTCTTATTAAATTTTTTTAGTTCTCCAGTAAAACCTTGTTAGGATATTTTTGTTAATCATAAAATTTCCATAATTAATCTTTTGATGAATATCTGCTTTTGACATCCCATGTCATCCGTATATGATGTGTAACTGGGTATGAGTATGTTTACTCAATTATAACACCACCACAACATTTTTTAAACCAATGATTTTTTACTGAAAATTAATAATTAATTTTACTATATTTAAAATAAAATAAAATTACTGCAATATGTGAATGTAAAAACAAATAAATCGAATTATCTTTTCCACAAACTTTATTTTTTTCTAAAATAAAAAATATTTAGTGAATACTTTGGATCTATAGTCATTTAATCTTCTCTTTACGTGAGAACAATTAATGAAATTACAAGAATTGCATGCAACTGTTGTTAAGGATGCGTTATGGTATTCCTACGGTATCCTATCTATAAGACTTCTCACGGTAAATTATGGTCAAATAACAATAAAATATAAAAATATGCCTAAAAACAACTGAAATTGCTTTAATTCCTCAAATTATATAATGAAACATGTTAATATAACGTAAAAACTAGTCTTTATATGCAATATAAATACAGAGATATGATAATTTCATAAATGTTGGCATGCTTCTTATAATTCTTTATAGGCATGAACATTCATATAAACATAAGTCTTGTGAATCGAAGATATGTTCAAAATAATAAAATAGATAGTAAATAAAATATTTCATTCAGTAGACTAAATATATTTTATAGACTATACTGATAAATATAAAATCGTAGTGTTATTCTAAACAAAACAAACTAAAATTTCTAATGTATGTAAGCCTATCATTACCATATTTATAAGAAAAATCTGTTGAAAATGTGAATATTTAATGAATATTCGCCAGAAATCGCTAAAAGTTTGTTCAAGAATTTAAATAATGGTTTATCTTAAATTCTTTTAGGCATTTTTCAAATGTTTCCTTATATATTTTCTTTTTATCATTCACATTTTTGGCGAATTTTACAATGATGTTGATATCACATGTAACATCATATGTAACATCTGGCAAGATGATGCATCACTTTGCCAAGAAACTATCCATTCTCCAGGAAACTGGCTATAAATTCTTGTAATAATCGTGATTAATTCAGTTACATAAATGCAAATAAATATCTCATTTCTCGTTATTTTTCTCCAAATTCCTATTCAGATTAACTTTTGATGTAAACATTACATTTTTATTTTAGTTAGAATTTCAGGAAAGTGATCCTTCAGCAAATTTCCCTATATTTTTAAATTCAACTCACTGTTTATGTATTAACGTTCAATAATCTTGATTGTAATGTATGAATAAAGGTTTTATGCCACTTATATTCATTAGAAATTTGCAAGATGTGAGATGCCAACGAGAAACATGAACTTCACTCAATCGATGCTCTTCTAAATTACTCATTTATGAGTAATCTAGAAGGGCATCGATTTAAATTATTTAGAATTTCTATCTTTTAGAAATTCTAAATAATTTAAGATTTTAAAACGTTATTTCAAATTTAATTATCCTTTTCATTTATAATAACTAATTTCACATCTGAATAGCAAAATCCAACCGACTAACATTAAATACTTGGCTTAATTCCACGTAATTAATTTAAAAAAAAATCTATTTATAATTAATTTACTTTGAAAAAATTAAAGATTTTTTTAAATTAACCAACTTTTTTTGTCTTGTAATCAGATTAACGGCTTTGATTGATAAATTTAGTTAAAAAATTTGTTTACTTTAAAATATTTTACTTGAAAAATAAGAATTAGAAAAATATCAAAAGAAATGTCACTGTTTTAAAATACATTTGATTAAAAAAATTAATTTTTATATTTAAAAATTATCTTAATATCATTAATTTCATATTTACTCTAATTAAATTTAAAAATGATAATTTTATATATTTCTAATTCCTGTATACTCTAGTCTGTATCAAAGTAAACTTAATTAATGTTTAAAGATTAATTATCAAAATTCTACTATAAAAGATAAAATATATAAATTAGAAAAATAATAATTTATCTAAAAAAATAACAAAAAAATAATAATTATAATTTAATGAGCATTTGTATTTCCTTTGGTAAGCCTGAATAACCTTTAATTATTGTATCACCAGATGGCACTATGATTTATGAGAAAATATATTGTCTGTTGGTTTCTTCCGCCATTTTTGGTCTATCAGTATAATAAATTCACTTAATTTTAATTTCTGATACTATTAAAAATACCAAGCAATTAATTATGTAATTTATACAAAAATGTTTTTGAGTTATTTAAATTATTCGAAAATACAATAATCATATTAATCTTATTATACAATTTATATTATAATATTAATTCTGAGAATAATTTTATGTCCGTAATTACTATGTTATATATAAAATGAGAAAAAATAAAAATGCAGTACTGTTAGCTCAAGTATTGTATAAACATTTTAATAAAACATAACAGTATTTTTAGTGTCTTTGCAAAGAAACATATAAATATACAGATTTAGTCATTTTCATCCTTAGTTAGTTTTTATGGCCTTGTAGACCTACTGCTGTTTTGACCACGTGTTTTTATCTTTTCATCTTTCTCGATTTCTAGATTGTCTTCTAAGTTCTGACTCTGTGTATCGTAGTACCATCATTCTTCACATTTTCCATTCATCTTTTGTCCATTGACGGCCGAGTGATAAAAACCATTGAACACTGGTAGTTAGATATATCTACAATAACATTATACTGATTAACTATGTAAATATATAAATCTCCTTTTACATAAATACAGGATGGAAACCTTGTATAAGGTCCATCAATGACCGAATGGATAAAACTATTGCACACTAGTAGCCGTCATCAAAGAACTGGCCTTATGGAATTTTCCAGATTTTATTTACGTCTGTAATACTTAAATAGAAGCCAGTTTCCCATAGAAAGTCTTCCTGGGAAGAACCTCCTTTACAAATCGCCAAAGTATTGCACTGCCTTATCTCATCAGTCCAATCCAATTTTCCATGTTTTCTTTGATCTGCCATTGGATCGTGTCAATTTTCAAGGCATATATTGGTTTTAATCTCTTTGTCAACATTCATATAAACAATAAAATTTACTTATATACACATTTGGCTCTTCATACTGTCAATGATCAAAAGTTTTCCAAAAAGTTGTACAATTCGTTGTATTTATGCTTCCGTAAGGAATATGCATAACCTATATATATATATTGTTTGCCAAAAACCATTTTGTTATAGATCCACTTTTGTAAGTTTTAATAAATTAAATTTAAAAGTTTAAGGAATCTATTAGAATAAACACAAAACAAATTGTTTTTACTCTAGAGATGTCAAAAATGAACTTGAATAAAGATAGAGATAGAGAAATTAAACAATTTACTTTCATTACTCAAATATATAATATAATAATTATAGAACAAAGTTGTTCTCGTCTAGATTTATTATATCATAAACAGGATATCGTAACGAGATCAACAATATCATAAACGGGATATTTTTCTGAAAATCATATTTTTAGAGGTTTGCGATTTCCTTTACTTCATGAGATTCATTGTTTAGATTTCAGCTGGATATAACTATAAGCTTTATAATTGAAAGTCCCATAATCACTGTAAAGTATTGACCTTTTAGCAGAGTGGGAACAAAAGAGGCGCGACCTTGTCAATTGGACCCACGTGCGTCGGGTAATACCACTTGTAAGGTGTTGACTTGAAAACAGAGGGAAAACAAAGGAAGCGCCGACTTTGTCAATTGGATCCACCTGTAAGTCAGACATCAGACCATTTGTCAAATGGTAAACAACTGAATGTAAACAAGTGGCGGACGTTTATGTAAGCTTCACTCTCGTCGGATGACGGCGGACCCGAGTGTAAGCTGTTCGGGCAAGAAGGGGTTGTGATTGGTCGGAAGTCCCCGTCCAAAAAACCCTTAAATTGCGGGGCGAACGAGAGAGGAGGAGAGAAGGGCAAGAGACTGGTACACGGTAGTCTCAGGCACTTGGAAGACCCGCTGAGCGTAGAGAGAGTGTTCTCCTCTGGTAAACATCTCAGGGACGGGTTAGTGCGGAGACTGGACGGACCGTGCAGTTGAGCCAACTCCACGAGCTGACTGAGGCCTCTTCAAAGTTTAAAAGTTCCCAGAAACCAAGCTAGTACGTGAGTCACCACGCATTGTTATCATATATATATATATATATATTATGCTTTCGAACTTGTACCTTCTACATATAGAATCTGTAAATAAACTGTAAATATTATCAATTTGAGTATGGAGGTGTGCTTTCCATCGAACCTGGATCACTATATCGAATCGTGATACACACGGAAACCAACTCAACGAGACGGAGTTGGGAAAGAATTTCACTAAGATCTTAACTATCACATATGCAATTAAAGCGCACACATTGCTAATTACTCAAATATAGGCTATTATTACGGTAGATTATATAAGAATGATTAAATAAATTCACATTTAGAAATATTCTCTCAAACACACATTTTTTTTGTTCAAGTAAGCAAAATACTGCAACGTAACCATAGAAAGGATTTGCTGAATAATGTTCTTTAGTGTTCTAAAAATTCCTAATTAAAGAACTCCAGACGATGGCCTATAAACTGGGTTAGAGTTTGAAAATATATCGCTGTTTAAGATGAAAAATTCATTCTATCGAATGAATGCCAAAGTACGTTAGCTGAGCAACAAACACAGGAGTATATGAATAAACTCGGAGTTATATGTAGAGAATTAATGTATTCGTGTCAAAAGTATTATTCTAATTATATATCACTTAAATTCTAACATCTGAAACTTAAAATTATGTAAATATATATCATTTAGTTAATGGTTAAATTTAAATTATGTTACAACTTAATCTGTTAGTGATGTTGGAAATGAGAGAAATTTTGAAATGGCGTTTTCCAAGAGATTATAATGTTTTATTATTTTTCCGAAAACACAAATTAAAAATAAAATTTATTAATTCGTTGAGATTTTGATTAAAATTTATTTTTAACTAAGCATTTTAATGTATTATAAATATGTAATCTTTTTGCCCCTGTCATATAAAGGATATGTAGAAGAGATTAAATAGAATTGATGGAATCAGGCAATGCATTTCTTGGGCGATCTCCTTCAGAGAGTACACGTAAAACTCCACGTGGCCTGCCCGCTCGCCAGTAAGGTGCGAACCCAAGTCTAATTACCACTGTAATCTACATTACAATGGTTTTATGCATCCGGCATTATATAGAAAGAAAATGAGGCTTGCATCTTGTAAATTTATGTAAAAGAAGACGTATATCTTTACACATTATATAATATAATGTTGTTGCAAATATATTGAAATTTTTAACAATAAAGTAAAAATGATTGGTTTTAAGTTTAATATAAAACGTAAACATTATGATAAAAATATAAAATTGTAGATAAAAATCACGAATTGTATTTTATTTTATCATAAAGAAAAAATAAAATACAATTCGTAAACAGCCACTGCGCGATTTTGTACTTTATATAAAGTACAAAAAGTTTAATTACTTTCTTTTTTAATTAAAGATTGACATAAAATGTATATTTACTCTAAAATTGAAAAGAAGCAGACTAAATCCTGAAAGTCAAAATAAATACAAAAAAACCTTTTCAGATGTTTTTCTGTAACATATTAAATAAACACAAACAAGTCAATTGAAAAATTCTGATGAATTTCTAATAAGAAGTCTGTAATAATTAATGATTTGTAACATATAAATAAAGAACTTTTATGTAAAAAATAAATATCACTTATGTTTAATTATTGTTGTATAAATAAATGACAAAAAAGGTTATCATTTTATTTTATTGTTAGAAATTAAACATTTATATTGGAGATAGGCGAGCACTATACATGAATGAAATGTTGAATGTTACATTGTTAAAAAATAAATTCAAATATCTTCAAAATCACGTCATAGGTACAGTCACAATAGCGGGACCAAACCAAAGAAAACTCAACTCAAAAATTAAAAATACAGCACAACCTGTGCGAACCAGACTCATTTGGTACCAAATATTTATTCCGTTTAGACAGGTTTCCCTTCTATTAAGATTCCGTTTTAAACAGGCTTTACTATATTTGAGTAGTTAATAAGTACAGTACATGTTATTAGTACTACAATTGTATTGGGGCTGGTCCCATGAACCATATTTGACATCATAAATAATGTTTTTAAAAACATGGTTTTCTGTTTGTGTGTGTGTATGTCAATGCTATTCCTCTTGAATCCACCACTGTGTACAGATATTACTTCTTCAGTATCTGTGGTTTAATTTGTGACAATAAAAGAATCAAACTAGATTCAGAAATTCTTAAATAAAAAATCTACAGTAGGCGAGAATGAAAACAAATACTTGTTAATCTTTTGTAGTTCAGATAAAAGTATCTAAAAAAATCTACTTTAAAACCAAAATTCAAAATTAAACGTTTGGCGTTTCGATTCTTAAAATTTAGTAAATTGTTTTTCTTTTTATTTTCTTTGTTTTACTTTATTAATTTATTAATATGTTGAAATAAACATTAAATAAACGATCAAATCTTTATTGTGACATCGTCATAATGCCGGGCTGCAATCTTTAATCATATTTTTAATTTATTTAATTTAAAATATATCTAGTTCCGAATTGAAATAACGTTAGTATAGTTGTTACAGTTAATCGGATCTTTCTGCCACTAAACGTTCTATGTGTTGTTTTGACTTTCGTGTATCTAACTCTGTTCTCAAGATTAAGAAAGGACAGACAGACAGATGACAGTGGGAATTTATAGATCTTCAATTTTTTGAAATTGCTGCCCAGTTATTAATTTAATAAGTTGTATAAAATAGTTCACTAAGTATTCGAGTATTCGTGATCTGGATTCGTGGTTCAAATTCAAGAAAAGTAATATTTCGCATTTCTTTCACAAGCTAGCATGTGGAATTTTCAGGGTTTTCTTCGCGTGTCTAACAGCTGAACAGAGACTAGTTTTTCATAATAACTCTCCCAGGAAGCACCCCTCGGCAGATCACGGTTTTATTTCAACTATCCAAGCATTTTTAAAATTCAATTAGATCTCTTCATCTTATATAGATATTAAAATAGTTCTTTTGTATTTTGAAAAAATTTTTATCAAACTTTAAGTTGTTTTGCATATAGCTTATTCTTTACAATGTGTACTTATAATTTGACTGTATATAGGCGTGTAAAGTACAGCCAAGCAATCATTTGTTCGACTCTAAATATGGCACCAAATCGAATGTGGTGGCGAAAAGATCCTCAAATAACGAGAACTACATAGCTGTAGTAATAAGATCTACACTACAAGTTTGAGTTAAAAACTTAAACGTCACCTGATGCGGTGATAAAACCATCGTTTTCAATTCAAAGTAGTGTTTTTCGTAAATTATGGACACTGAAGGAAGATTCAAACACAAGTTTTTATTACTTCATAAATAAAGTGACGCTATTTAGGAATACAATACATCGAGTTTAAAACATACAGAGTGGTCTATTTTAAAAATTTGTTAAAATATTTCACTACATTTAAAAAAAAATATTGTTTAGTAACTACTGAGAAATTCAAATAACAATTTCATAATTACGTATCACAAGTTTGAAGTGAATACTGTAATAAATCTATGAATATTGAAATGAAATAAATGAAATTTAGTAAATTTGGTCGACATTTTCACCATAAATTCGTGAAGATTTATATTTATGAAGGTGTTTTTCTACTCTGAAATTAATTAGATCTCAAATCGACTTGATAATTCTTTTGTTGCATTATATCAAAATATCAGAATTTCATCAAAAACTAAAACTAAGATAAAAAAAGTGTTTCGAAAATTCAATCATCTCGCTAATTAAATGCAATAACAAAAATTATATATAAATTTCTATTTGTCCTACCATAATTTAATTTCATATGTAATTATAATATTGATTTCTTGAAATCAGACTTTATGGAAGCATTGTACCGTCCTAAAGCATTCATTGAGTGAGTGAAAAAATTTAATCATGATGAATTAATTCGACTAATTAAAATTTTTAATTTTGATCATCCGTTTGTTTGTATAGATTATATATGCAGAAAATAAGCAGAGGAACAGGGGTGCCCATGCACTCGGCACTTGGGACACGTGTCCCCTTTTCGGCTGTATTGTCTTCTTCTTAATCCCAAAAGAGCCCCAAATTCCACTACAAACTAACAATAAAAATTTAATGACTTCTTATCTATTCTGCAATTATTAAAGAAACTAATGAATATTTATTCATTGTCCCAAGCAAATTCGTCGTTTGTTGACCAAACCTTGGCATTGAAAACAAGGAATATTTCTTCTTTTCAAGGCTAATTTAGATCGATTGCAACAAATGCCACCTTGTAGGAGCTCCGATCCGACGTTGAATCCCTTTTATAGCTTGTGTTCTCCTTTTGTATAGTCTGCGTTGCTGGCAGAGTTTTAAATTGTTGTATTTTTTCTTAAAAATATATTTTTTTAAATTTGTGATTGTACTTACTTATTGAGACGTTGTTTTCCCATTTTCATAATAATCAAGAAAAAAAACATATGAATCCTATGAGTAAACTTTATATATATATATTTATCATATTTTATTAATTGTATATAACCTAATTTGTGGATAGTCAAACATTCTAATAGTACCAATGAATATCACATAAAATAAAGAACTCTTCAGCATAGTAAACGATATCGTTACCACAAAATTACGAGATTTTTCACGTGGGCATGTAAAGTTTTCCGGGATTTTTTCACATATTTAATATCTAAATAGGGACCAATTTTCCATAGAAAGGTATTTCGTAGGTCACCCCGTTGGCAGATCATTCATTTGTTGCGTTGTGTAATTTCAAAGTTGTGCGTAAACTTCGTTACCACGTAATGTAACCCTTGTTGATTTGAGGTACTTCAGTTTAGCGCCGCACTCAATTTAATACCAATTTCAGAGGCGCTAAATTAAAGTTTGACCGCATTTCCAATAATTAAAATGTACAATTTATAAATTACTTGAACAAAATCTGACACTCGAAACATAATTTTAATCAAATTACTTAATCCTAATTTGACAAAGTAAACACATTAAATGATTTATTTTAATGCCGTTATGATTTGTAATATTTCATAGTAATTTCTTTGTAAAATTCTTTAAATNAACGATATCGTTACCACAAAATTACGAGATTTTTCACGTGGGCATGTAAAGTTTTCCGGGATTTTTTCACATATTTAATATCTAAATAGGGACCAATTTTCCATAGAAAGGTATTTCGTGGGTCACCCCGTTGGCAGATCATCCATTTGTTGCGTTGTCTAATTTCAAAGTTGTGCGTAAACTTCGTTACCACGTAATGTAACCCTTGTTGATTTGAGGTACTTCAATTTAGCGCCGCACTCAATTTAATACCAATTTCAGAGGCGCTAAATTAAAGTTTGACCGCATTTCCAATAATTAAAATGTACAATTTATAAATTACTTGAACAAAATCTGACACTCGAAACATAATTTTAATCAAATTACTTAATTTTAATTTGACAAAGTAAACACATTAAATGATTTATTTTAATGCCGTTATGATTTGTAATATTTCATAGTAATTTCTTTTATACAATACAGTAATTTATTTTTAAAAATAACAATTAATTAAATAAAACTATATTTATTTATATAAACATATTATTTTAGATTAATTTAATGTTTAATTAAGTGCTCAGGTTACGTATTATAATTTATAAGTAACTTATTAAACCGGTTATAGCATTAATTATAATACTCTACAAATTCAATTACATATTATTACATTGTGTTCAAAATCGATATATTAACAATTAACGAAATCAATAAACGTTTATCAATATAAAAATCAATATTTAAATAATAAATTATAATTAAACGTAAATATAAAGTATTTATATTTAATTAATTACTTTTGTAATTTAAAAAAAATTAAATTAAATTAAACACTTGATTGTTTAATTAATTATTGTTTTTGTTAATTTATATTATTATTGTTATTATTATATTACGAAGTAATAAAAAATTTAAAAAATATATAATTTTTATTTTAATTAGAATTACATATTCTTTTTTAAAGATATTTTAAAATAAAATATAATATATAAAAATATTCTTGAAAAATAATAATAATGTAAATGGGTGAAAGTATTTTAAATTGTTTAAAGGAATTCTTTTATAACATAATATAAATTACTAAGTTCATGACCTCAATAAAAATTTATGTGATTAATGTGTTAAAATAACTGTTAGTATTTTACTACTGATTCCATTACATAATGTTTTCTTGTAAAAGTACTTTTCTTGAAACATTCCTTATTAACTTTTCTCAACTTAATATTTCACTTGTTTGTTCTTTCAACGATTAATCATTTCCATACAGAGAATAACTCCATACGTAACTTGCATTCCTTCTTGACGTTCTCTTTTTTTCCCAACCTAATAACAAATGCGGTTTTCTTTTTATTTATTTATTATTCGAAAATTTATAATTTAAATAAATTACAGTTTGCAAAATCTTGTAATTTTAATTTATGTTTAATATTTTCTCTCATTTTATTGCGATTTTTAAAGGGAAATTTTTAATATTCTCTTTAAAGTTTCTATTCGATAATGGATGTACTCGAGGGACTTGGTTGAAGAAAGAAGAGAGTGAGGAGGATGAGAAGGAGGATAAGAAAGAGGAGAGAAGATAGCGCCTAATCAAGGATCTTGACTAAAGAAAGGAGAGGATGAGGTGGATGAGAAAGAGGTGAGGTTTTCGTAGGAAACTAAGCAGACAGGATGAATCAAAAAGTATATCATTTCTATGTAATAAAATCATACTTACAGAAAAAAAAATCGGAATCCCATAGTACCGATTTTTTATTCTGTAAGCAGGTTTCTATTTTATTCAGGTTCCGTTTTAGAAAGGTTTTTACTGTATTACACAATTTATAATTTACACATTAAAAAATAAATCTTTATGACTTTATCTTGATAAAATTAGAGAGTTTATAGTATTTAATATGGGAATTTCTTTTAGAATATAATTTATATCGTCGTCCTCTCAACAAACGTTTGTTATAGGGCCCTATACAATAGCATCTCATGTTCTCAAAAGCCTACCTATACTCTTCGTTCTCTGAACTTAAAATGTAAAATTTACTTGGGCTATCTGCAAGTATCCATTCTGTATATTACATGTTAGATTATATGTATATAAATTACATTAATTTAAATCGATAAGGCCAATATAATTTATTTATGCTCTCATATTATACCATCTATCCGAGAAATTATGCTTATTTAATTATTTTATATTGTAAAATATATTTAAAATATAATTAATACTAGCAGGTGGGCCCGGCGTTGCTCGGGCAAAAGTAACGATAACTAAGATAAAGATTATTACGTTACAGTCAACCTTACCCGTTTTCACAGAATGCAAGAATTGGGTCCCCTTGTTTCCAGACTAATTAGAGAATTTTTAGATGGATCTAAAAATATGTTCGATTTCCCGCAAAAACGAAAAAAA
>NW_019384617.1:527071-579636 GCF_000671375.1 Centruroides sculpturatus | reverse complement strand
TACTAGCAGGTGGGCCCGGCGTTGCTCGGGCAAAAGTAACGATAACTAAGATAAAGATTATTACGTTACAGTCAACCTTACCCGTTTTCACAGAATGCAAGAATTGGGTCCCCTTGTTTCCAGACTAATTAGAGAACTTTTAGATGGATCTAAAAATATGTTCGATTTCCCGCAAAAACGAAAAAAACTGCATCTGCGTATTGCACGTCGCTTTCTCTTAACAATTCCATTGTTACTTAACACTTCCATTGTTGACACTTCCATTGTTACATAACACTTCCATTGTTACTTAGCACTTCCATTGTTACCTAACACCGCCATTGTTACTTAACACTTCCATTGTTGATGGAAGTGTTAAGACTTAATCCTGTCTTTCTCCCCCCCGGGGGGAATTTCGAAAAATCCCTTCTTAGTGTGCGTTTTCGTGACGTACCCTATCTGTGTACCAAATTTCAGCTTCCAACTCCTAACCGTTTGGGCTCTGCGCTTATTATTATTATTATCAACTCGTCTCGATTATATATATAGATTCTACAATAACTTGTGGATTAAGAGAATATTTTATTTACTTATGAAATTGAATTAAATTGCTGTAGTAACAAAATTGTTTGAAAAGCATTACATCAGTGATTCATTTACCAAAAAAACACATTATCTGGATTATAAAAAGAACCAAGAATAGTAAAATTAAATGAATTATTTCTGTAAAGTAACTGAATGACTATGGTGCAATATTCTTAGAACATCAGTAAATCAATACAAGTGAGAAAATCTCGAGATTCTCTCAGGCCATACCATCGAATACAAACTTTCTATGGTCACGGATGACAAAGTAATAGAAAAATCTCTGAGTTACCAACACCAAGATTATTAGATAATACTAAAATGCCTAAAGGAAACAAAAATCTTTATTTTTGTTTGCAGAAATTTTCCCAAATAAGTAATTCAATTAAAACTTTAAAATTTAACTGAAGACTTATAATTACTTACTGTACATATTCTAGTGAAGATAAGTGCTTTTTCTTCAGAAAGATTACATTATATAATTATTTTATATATAAAATTTTAAAATAATTTTTATCGCCTAAATTACACGATAATAAATGATTAATTATTAAAATTTTTATTCATTAGGAGTTTATGTTATTTATTATAAATTCCAAAATCTTCTGAATAATTTTTGCTCCATTATCGTGCATTAAAATAATAACAATAATTAATGTCTATTATAATTTATACGAGCGAAAATATTGCCAAAGTTTGTGTAAAACTGTAAATTGATCCAGATAAAATTTTTATATCTTTTTCACCTTACCAAATTATTTTTTGTCCTTTAATAAATGCGCGCATGATTAAACTTTTACGTCAGTTTGACGTCATTCTACATTTTTTTGTAACGGGAATGTGTAAAATGACGTCAAATTTAGGTAAAATTTTACACACCTTTGAAAAAATGAATACATTATTTAGGAATGGTCGAGAACTTTTTATGTGTAAAGGTATGAAAATACAATGAAAATAAAGTATTTAAAACGCTTAATTTTCCTGAAAAATAATGATATTCTGGTAAATTATGAAGTAAAACGATATGCAAATTTTTTCGCTAGCCAATCAATTTCTTTCTATAAAATATGACTTGGAGAATCACAAAAAACTGAGTTACAATGACGTAATAATTACACGGGTACGAAATTTAAAATATAAGGTACGGTAAATTGTATAGAAACTATGTAAAATATTTATTAAATTTTCAAAAAAACATAAAATAAAATCTAATATTTTTATTATTTTAAAGTAATTTCTTCAACTTTATTCTAAGAAATGAAACTTTTATTCCTTGGCTTTAAATCTTTTTCGATTTAAATTTTAATTAGCATAAAGTTTTAAATTTATAAAAGTTAAATAAAGAATGCAATAAAATTTAGAAATTATTCGTAAATCAATAATAAGTCTAATAAATTTTAAATTCTAAATAAATTGAAAGAATTTTAAGCATCATAACATTTAATTAACCTATTGGGAACATTATAAATTAAGTATAAGTTACAATTATACAAGTTAAGTTAATTTCATTAAGAGAATGGATTTTACTAGCCATGAGCTAGATATAATGTTAAAATCCTATTTGATTCAATGCATATTCTTTGGTCATAAACATCTACTTTAAACACTTTAAAATAATTAGAAGAGAATAAGGAAGAAATTAACTAAGTAATTTATTAAGAATTTTACGAAAGTTTGTATTATTTAAATATATAAAAATAATGAAATTTATATCATTTTAACAATTAAAAATGAATTGTTATAGTTTAAAATATTCTGTATAATATACACTTTAATAAATAAAATAAATGGAGAACCTTTAATAACGGCCACCTCTGTACGCGGCCATTTTTTGAGAGACTCTTCTTTTGAAGACCATTAAAAATAAACTCCAAATAATACCCTTTATAAAAATTTTTCCTTTAGTGGCCGTTGTTTAGAGGTTCGACTTTATATATTTTTTTCTATAATCGTAAAAATATATTTTATTTTATTTTGTATTTTTCTAAAAATTACAGGTTAAATAACTATAGTTAGTATTTTTTATTAGCCTACTTCTATTCTTAATCAAGAAATCGCTATCCCCAGAGGTTATTGTTCTTCAGTGTTACTTATCTTCTAAAATTTTAAAGGAAATAAACAACTGAAAAAAATATTGAAGAGATCTTTCTAAATTCTTCGTAAATAAATTATGGACTGCACATTTCAAATTTTTATCAAGGTAATGAAGATAATAAGCTCTAAATGGCGTTACTACAGGATTATAAGTAGAGTTAGTATTTTTTATTAGCCTACTTCTATTCTTAATCAATAAATCGCTATCCCCAGAGGTTATTGTTCTTCAGTGTTACTTATCTTCTAAAATTTTAAAGGAAATAAACAACTGAAAAAAATATTGAAGAGATCTTTCTAAATTCTTCGTAAATAAATTATGAACTGCACATTTCAAATTTTTATCAAGGTAATGAAGATAATAAGCTCTAAATGGCGTTACTACAGGATTATAAGTAGCAAATATGAGAGAGATAATTGTTATATTTTAAAATAATTTAGATTAATATCTCTTAGAATCTTTATTTATAGTCCTCTATTGAATTAAAATTTTCATATTTTAAATCGATATTTGTATCACCTTTCACATTTTAAGTGCAATATTAATCTGTAAATATGACTATGTATATGGTAATATGGTATGTACAGTACAGTACATACATTCGAACCTCCAATACCGGCCAATTCCCAACTTTTAGGAACGTTTTACAGAATAACCTCCAAACAACGGCCATTTTCGCCAGTGGCCATTGTTCATAAATATTTGCTATATTATACAGACATTATAAGTAATAATTACATAAGAAAAAAATTCCAGCAAGGAGTTGCCTAACTTTCCCGGCAAAAATTTAAAATTGTGGTGGCTTCATCTGTTGTGACATTTTATTAAATAAACTTTTTACATTACTAATTATTTTAAAATGGCAAAAATCTTAATTTTAGGGTAGAGTTGAGTTTTGTAAAAAAGAAAAAACTCGCAAATGCTAGTAGCGAGTAAAATCTTCATTAACTCCAACCCCATTTGAGATATGACACATGATCACGTCTATCTCCCCACCCCGTCGACCGTTTATCACCAAAATTTCACAGCATCGCTCGCCCTAATAATCAAACATCCCTACAAAATTTCAGAAATTTTCAACAGAAAACACAGGCGTTATTAAGCTTCAAATAGGGAGAACAAAATCGTCCCCCCACACTAACATCCATACATACTGAAAAAAAATCCGAATTTTTTCATTTCTCAGCGTTTCAAGGTGTCCCGAGTCAAAAAATGTAAAAATTTTTGGGGGGGTCATTTTTTGGCCGATCGCCATACTTACACTTTGTTATACACAACAGCCGAGAAAGGGAAAAAAAGGAAATAATTTAGCTTTATTTTTAATACACAGTATACAATATATATATTATATAAGAATAAATTTTAATTTTATATATTAATATTGAAAGGAAATATAAATTAATTTTCTCAAATGATGCTTTTATATTTAATGCTTCATGCAAATGAAAGATAAATTATTTTGTAAAAGTCTTACATGAAGTCAGTTTAATTTTTTCTTTCAGAATGAAATATATTGAAAATATATTCTCTCCTTTCTTAACAAAATATAAATAACTAAATTAAATATATGTTGTTTGCTGATTGTGTTAGACACCCTTTTACAATTTTCCAATGATCCTTTTACAAAACTAATAAAATAGAAAAGGATTTTCATCTGCTTTTTGTACATAGCAGATGATTCTTATTTTACATATCAATACCTTTAATAAAATTCAAAATAATTATAAAAATTATATGAAAGTTTGCTTAACTTTAAACGTAAATATATTATTGAATGGTGTGAAGTTTCGTGGATTTTATTGATTTTTTTTTAATAAAAAAATAAGAGGAATAAACTTTAAACTTTTATCCGAAAACTATAATAATTCACAAATAAAATACTCAAGCTTAAACGATGTATTAGAGAAAATAAATTATTATTACTTCCATGAATATTTATATTTTGATCTATACACTTGAATTTAATTATTTATCAAGTGTATTCAGATTTAGATTTGTTGAATTGAGAGATTTTATCTTATTAAAAATCTTTTTAAATATTATTATTCTACTACAGGTTATGTAATAAAATATTTTCAAAAATTAGATTTTTGTTGCCGGTGTATTTATTTGTATTTTTATACCGTTTATTTATTTTTTATTTTAAAATGATTATTAAATTTTGAATATTATATTATTTATTATCTTAAAATTTTTAATATTTATCATAATTTATAAAATTTGAAATTTTTTAAAGGTAGAAACCACAAATATAATTCGTATGTAGCAATACATATATAAATACAAATATTAAAATATGATAAATTAATTTTATATACAGTGAAACCTTTCTTAATGGGCACCTCTCTTAAAACGTACACCACTTTTTATACTACATAACGGACAATTTTCGTTATCTGATATAAAAAAGTATATTATTTCATTATAATTGACCTCTCTTAAGCAGAAAATCTTCATTACCATGGTTCTGGATCTGTTTTAAAGGACACGGCAGATTTTCATTGAGTCGACTCCCATGTTTGAAGTTTTTGTGGTTTCAAATCGATTTCATAAACTCAATATTGTATTTCCTGTTAAGTACTTAAAACTGATTGGGATTTACAGATTTTATTCTGACAATAAAATTTCTATGTTGGCTATGTCGTTGTAGGATTTCGCTTAGTGTCTCCGTTCACGTCATTCCATAGGAAGCAGGTGTAGTTACAATAGTAATTAACAGAAACAAATTTTTTAATGCACTAACATATATCACTTCGATGAGGTTAGTCGAAAAGAGTACTGTGGGTATTTATTCAGTTTCGTCTTTCGTTTTTAGACCTTTTCACTTTCTGTTTTCACATTCTCGTGTCCTTTATAGCGAACTGAAATGTTTCTAAGCATTTCAATTCGCTATAAAGGACAAGAGGTGTTAAAGCCAAACCAATAAGCTATTAAATACTTACATTTATCAGTCGAACATATCATAAACAAAATAGACCCCTTTGTTCTGTTACAATGCAAAGCACTGCAAATGAAATTGACGATTGTCCATTTCTACACCATTGTCTATTCTTAATCTGTGAAGACAGAACACATGTTTTTTCCTTGTCGAAAAGAGAATTTTCGAGTGTCGAACCGTATCGACTACGTGGAACCATTATGTGGAACCACATGAAATCATTAAGTAGAAGCATTATGTGGAACTGCGTGGAACTATATCGACTATGATTTTACGTAAATCACCGGTATATGTAGGGAATAGTCTGGAGTTAAATGCCATTTCGCTGTCTGAACCTTTAGATCAGGGCGTAATTCAAAATTTTAGAGGACAAGCAAGTATTTATGAAGCACGGTCAAACAAGTATTTATGAAGCACGGCATTGACAAAGCAACTAAATGTCTTCCAAGCCATTTCACGAATTTCAACTGCTTGGAGGCATATTCTGCCATCAACAAATCAGAGTTGCTTTTTCAAATTCGGATTTTCTTCTTGAAATTAGAAGAACGCTTACAATTTCGCGAATGTTATGAGAAAGTACAGTCTCATGAATGTAGCAAGATTTGTCGTCACTGCAAACCATTAAACATCAACATCAATTCTGACGTCAAAATGAGGACACAAGCCAAAATACAAAAAAAAAAAAAAAATTCTTCAGTCCGTTTTTGATATTTAAGAAAGGGAGAATAAACACGATGATGACTACGATGTCGCCGAAATTACACCTTCTACAAGAACAGCTTTTTCGGTCGTAAATATCCGTTATAGAGAGGTTTTACTGTATTATTAATGATTTATTTATAAACCAGAAGATTCTTATAAACAAAATTAGGGCTACTAATAAAATATGATCCCGTTACCAATTATAACTTATTTGCTGTGTCACAATTAATATTTATAATTGTACATATGCAGAATCATAAATAACTTATTAAATAAAATCTTTATGCATATACAGGAAATCTTTTAAGTGTAATATTAACTACATATTTAAAGTACGTAATAAAAGTTTAGTTTATATTATTTATACAGAATTGATAAAGATGTTTCGAAATAAAAATACTTTTACTTAATAATACGAGATATTGTCAAAAAAATTCGTATTTTTGTATTAAATATAAAACAAAGTACAATGCTGAAACCTGTTAGATGTGAATATATATTCAGTTTACGTGTCGGGACACATCAGTTGCTATGTGGATAAAACCACTGAACACTGGTTGGTCGTAGATTCGCATCTCACAAACAAACTAGCCGCGTGTTTTCTGTGTTTTCTTTACATGTCTGATATCTAAATAAAGGTCAATTTCCCATACGAGGTCCTCCTTCTTGGCATCGCCTTTGTGTTGCTTTTCCTTATCCCAACAATTTAGTTTACGTTTCAACATAGTCACATGTTTGTGGAGTCGCCTATCATAAAACATCAAGAAACTGAAATCTTAAATGATAAAAAATATGACCTGTGCACAACCAATATTTGAATATTTTAAAGTGAAAGCTTAGGTCTCGAAGGTGCTTTTTCAGTTTGAGAAGAAATGGAAGTTGAAAGGGCTCTGCTGTAGCGTGATGATATCTGGTCTGACACTGCTTATGATATGTGAATCTCTTAAATATTCAGCACTGAAAAATGGTTCCTCAATATATCTATACTGAAGATTTAGCACAGTGGTTTCCATCTGTTTCTATGCTTCCAGACTAATGAAGACATCCATGAAATCAAGCAGAAATCGCATTTTTTCTACATATTTAAGCCTTCAAATAAGGATTTTCTGCTAAGTTAAGGCAAAATTTGTCAAAAATAGATTGAATGTATGCATTAAAACTTATTTGCATTCAAAATTAAAAGTAAAACAGGAAAAACGCTACTTTTTGACTTTCCTTTTGTAATAAACAAACTTATTATTATTCTTAATAATACAGTAGAGCCTCGATTATCCGACCCCCTATCAACCGACCCCTCGGTTAACCGACCGCCCTAGTTGTCAAATTTCAAATGTCCGCTATTGATGTGGCGCTACAATATTTGGCTGTGTCTTGGCTACTTTAATATTATTTTTACGTGTTTTAGCTGGCAACACTCATTCGACCATGAAAGGGAGCCAGTATTTAAACGAGGCTTAATTTTCTAATTTTTAACGATACAATAGCGACGATTATTATTTTAAAAAATTTTTGTTAGGCTTAACATCGATGAAAATTCAACGCGAAATAGATTAATAGCGATATACTAATATACTAATTACATGGGATATAATAATATACTACACTAATAATAGATGTTTTCATACTTTTCGGTTATCCGCCCTTTCAATTATCCGACCAACCCCAGTCCCCAATTAGGTCGGATAATCGAGGCTCTACTGTAATACTCGTACTTAGAAACCCATATTTTTGAATAAATAATGATGTTTAATCACTAAGAGGGCCTTTTATTCAAGCCTGTCGTGGGTTCAACCAGTCCCACAATGTGGTGTCTTGATGAGGAGTGATATATCAGGGACAGACCACGTTAAGACCATATGCTATGTTAATATGTCACTATAGTTTAGACCAGAATTGTCCATCCTTTCTTCTTAATGGGTCAAATTAGAAATTTACATATATTCAGAGGACCACAAAAATACTTTAGGGGAGATCGGGGCAACTTCGGCATGCGGGGCAAGTTTGTCAAGCGCTTTTTTTAAAAAACAAATTAAAAGGAGACTTTGGTTATAGGTTAGGCAGTTGAGTTTTATTGGTGGCTTGTTGAGTGTAGTGTTTTTATTGTTCTCCAACAAGCGTAGTTGAATTATCAAGCAAATTTTCATTTTCGTTCAATTCCATATAATATTTTTTTTCCATTTATATTGAATTGGCAGGTTTTGTTATAATTCCATGATAACGAAAGTTACTTTTCCTGTTAGAAGGATGTAACTTCAACTTATTCACGTGGCCAGATCGTGGCTTGGCATTCTGTTCTCAGGGTTGTACTTAATGTTTCGAAATCATGACTAGCGGGGTAAGATCGGCAACATAAAGCCACATTAGAAGCAAAGGATAAAAATCAAACAGATGATAAATGAAAACATGTTTGCATTTGTTATTCATGTATATATGTCTTTGAACTTGCATTTCGTTGTAATAATATTAAATGGGTGTTGGATTTGTATTTCTTTGTTTTAATAGTGAATTCCAACTTATACATTGTTAATAACATAATTTTATATACGTGCCTATCTTGCCCCATTACTGTTGCCCCTATATCAGGGGCAACTTTAATAAAAATAATTAAAATAATTACAGCTTTACAAAAAGAGAGAAGTTGCCGATCTTGCCCCTATACCCGGGGCAACTTCGTCAATTTCTCTCTTCTTGTAAAGTTGTAATAATTTTAATTATTTTTATTTCCAAACTGATTTTAGCCAGTTCTATAGTAAGGTAACATTCCAATAGACAATATGCAAAGCTTTTTTTTTCAGCTTATAGCAGTATTTATTACACAAAATTTAAGTAAAGCTTAACATGCCGATCTTGCCCCGATCTCCCCTATATAAATATATTCTTTTATAAAGTTTAAAATGTGAATATCAAATTTTAATAACAAATACAATATTTTTTGTAATTATATATATATTATTTATTGACAGTAAAAAAATTATACTCACACAAAATAAAAATAAATTTAATGCGATTTTTGACATTGCCTTCCTTTTATAATATTGTCAATGCCTGTTTTTATGATACTAGTCTTTATTCTAAGAATGTTAGTTAAATGGGAATCACTCGACATATTTCTTTTAGCAGTTTTGATGTTTTTCATGCACGAAAAGAATTGTTAACACAGTATTTACTACTCCACACGCATAATAGTTTTCTAGATAAAACAATTTTCTAGCACCAATTACGTCATTACACCAAAGTTTATCTAGTGAAACGAGAATAATTTTTACAACATACTTTACTAAAATAAATGAAAATGTACCTAAAAAGTTTAGAATGCAGTGGGCCTCATAAAAATATTAAATGGGCCGCAGTGTGGCCCGTGGGCCGCGGATTGGACATCCCTGGTTTAGGCTGATGTAAAACTGTAATTAGCATAAATTAACAAAGCAATTAATTTATTTAAATTTACATTACTGATGATAATTAGTTATAAAATGAGAAAATTAAGTTTTTTAATACAAACGATTAAGAAATCTCTGAACGACGACCACTGAGAAGAAAGTAAAAAATAGCCGTTTTCTGCTGGTCGTTATTTGAGATTGGACCCTTATATATAATTAAGAAATAAAGTTAAAACATAATTAAATTAAAGTTAGTAAAAAATATATATATATGTTATTTATGTTATTTTCTTACAAATTTCTTACATAGTTTATGTTAAGCATTTACAGATTGTAAATACTTACATAACCTATGTAAGCTGATAAATATCTGTAATTAAAAATATCGTAAAATAAATACATATTTTACAGTTTTAAAATGTAAATTTGCTTATAAATTATTGATTTTAAAAGGTAAAAAGTTATATTTGGAAAAAGGAGGAAAAAAAAAATTNCCTTATATAAATATATTCTTTTATAAAGTTTAAAATGTGAATATCAAATTTTAATAACAAATACAATATTTTTTGTAATTATATATATATTATTTATTGACAGTAAAAAAATTATACTCACACAAAATAAAAATAAATTTAATGCGATTTTTGACATTGCCTTCCTTTTATAATATTGTCAATGCCTGTTTTTATGATACTAGTCTTTATTCTAAGAATGTTAGTTAAATGGGAATCACTCGACATATTTCTTTTAGCAGTTTTGATGTTTTTCATGCACGAAAAGAATTGTTAACACAGTATTTACTACTCCACACGCATAATAGTTTTCTAGATAAAACAATTTTCTAGCACCAATTACGTCATTACACCAAAGTTTATCTAGTGAAACGAGAATAATTTTTACAACATACTTTACTAAAATAAATGAAAATGTACCTAAAAAGTTTAGAATGCAGTGGGCCTCATAAAAATATTAAATGGGCCGCAGTGTGGCCCGTGGGCCGCGGATTGGACATCCCTGGTTTAGGCTGATGTAAAACTGTAATTAGCATAAATTAACAAAGCAATTAATTTATTTAAATTTACATTACTGATGATAATTAGTTATAAAATGAGAAAATTAAGTTTTTTAATACAAACGATTAAGAAATCTCTGAACGACGACCACTGAGAAGAAAGTAAAAAATAGCCGTTTTCTGCTGGTCGTTATTTGAGATTGGACCCTTATATATAATTAAGAAATAAAGTTAAAACATAATTAAATTAAAGTTAGTAAAAAATATATATATATATGTTATTTATGTTATTTTCTTACAAATTTCTTACATAGTTTATGTTAAGCATTTACAGATTGTAAATACTTACATAACCTATGTAAGCTGATAAATATCTGTAATTAAAAATATCGTAAAATAAATACATATTTTACAGTTTTAAAATGTAAATTTGCTTATAAATTATTGATTTTAAAAGGTAAAAAGTTATATTTGGAAAAAGGAGGAAAAAAAAAATTCAAAATAAATTGAGGCAATATTGAGAAAAGTAATGTATCATATATCATATATTTCCTATATTGATAAGAGAGAAAAAGTGAAAGTAAAATATATTTTAGATAAAAAATTTATTTATATATTTTAAATTGTAAATATTTTTTAAACATTATCAAAGATTTATAATCTATCATTCGAATTTTATCAGAATATTTAATAAAATTGATTTTAGAAAGTAGGAATTTTTTGATTATTCATTTAATTCACTAAAATTTAAGATATATTCTATCTGATTTTATATAAATTAAAAGTATAAAAAAAATCTTAAGAAATTTTATATTTATACAAAAAATTTGAAAATTTCGGAAAAATTCTAGTAAATTTATGAAATTTTTTGAGGAATGCTTCCTATTAAAATTTATTAAAAATTTAAATTACATCTTATCTATTCACAATCCATAATATAACTATTTTCAGGTAAAATTTCATGAAAATAAAAAACAAAATTAAGGCAAATATACTTTTTTCATACATAAAAAAACAATGAGGAGGGTTATGTAGACCTTAATTCTTCTCTCATTAACCTGGTGACTAGAAGGGGGAAAGAACTAGATGAAGCAATGTTAAAATAATTAGTTATATGTGCCTCGATAGTTCAAGAAGAATAATAAGAGGAAAAAAGGAAAAGAAAGGTGTAGAGTGCTTTAAAGTTAACAGTTATTCATTTAAAATATAAATGTAGGTTCTCAAGAACTTCATTTTTTAAATCCATTTTATTTAAACGAGAAATTATAATTATTAAAAAATAGTCGAAACGGTTGCAATTTTTAATCGTATTTTTAATTTATTTAATTTAAAATATATGCTCTTGAGCTCAAATCTGTACTCTCTTACCCCTGAACATTATACTTTTCCTGATAACAATAGTCATACCTGTCATCTGTGTAACTCCGTTCAGTGGAAAATTTTGGAATTAAAATCACATGACGCTCTAAACCGGAATTTCAAGTAAGTTAATTGGGATTTCTTGCCTCAAAGCTTTCCATGTCTGGAAATTTATAGGTCTACAATTTTTTTTAAATTTCAGCCCAATAATTTTAAGATACTTAAAATTAAAAAAAGGCTTTAAAGTTAAATTTACTTCTTACATATTTAAAAATAATTTATAATGTCAATACTGATTATTAAAGAATTAGCAATTTGCATTCATCCTCTCATTCAAAATATACTAATTTAAATTAATTTTTATCATTGTTTAAAATTTTTATTTAATTTTTCGATATAATCTTGTAAGGTTGGTAAAGAAAAAATTCCTCTATTTTTCGCGTAAGGAAGTAAATTTAATTGTAATTAAGTTATAAACCTATCCAAGAATTCCTTCAACAATTTAAAAGAAGATCATTAATAAAAATTAATTCAACTAAAGGATACAAAATATCTACTAAGAGACATCTAAATTTTTAATGAACGGTAAATCCATCATCTTGATATAAATTAAATAAGCTAAATATATATATATATATATACGTATATATATATGATGTTTCAACTATGTAAACAACTATCTTTGTTAGAAATTTTTGTTGTAGATAAATGCATGGTTAAAATTGACTTTTAATTCGGAATTTCTTTGACAAACACGCAATATTTTAATTTGCATCTTTAAGAAATCTGAAGTGATTGCGTGAAGTGCTTTTTATTGGACGTTCTTTGCTGGATCTCTTAAAATTGGTTAAAGTTTTTGCTGTTTTTTTAAATCTTCAATTAAATTTAATTCATTTATATTAAGAATATTTTTTGTACATGTTTATCAGGGAGTAAAACCTCCAATTCACATACTCTACATTAACGCAAAAAATTAACTGTTTATTACTTTACATCACTATTTGAAGCCTCATTTTTAATTACAGTATATTGCTTGCTAATTAAATAATCACCAGCTTTTTCGTTTACTCTTCTCGCCATAAAGACACTGAGACCCTGTTTTCATGCTTATATAAATTCTGCTCAGTCCATAAAGGGGTGAGGGACATATACAAAATGGCAAGATGGCTCGCTTTAAATTTATTTCTACTCCAAAAACAGAATATGTTAGGCTATTGTGATTAATATAATACGATAAAATAAAGGAAAGTGTTAGCAATAAAAAAATTATACTAAATGCTGTCATGATGTAAAGATTGTATCAATTGTCTGAGTTACCCTTTGCCATCACTAAAGCTGTTAACAAGAGATACATGAGATGCAATTAAGAGAACATACACCAGGTCACTACTCAGCCCATCAATGAGCATCCAAACTATTTAAAACTACTATTTGCAGGTGGAGACCTGTAAATAGTCTGCATTGTTTCCAAACACGTCAACTGTATTACTTGATTGTAAAATCATAATTCTATAGAAATATCTGTTAATAATAAAATAAACTAGGATAATATTTACGATTTAAAATTACACGAATTAATTANAATTAAACCCTAAAATAATTGTTTATTCCTAATTACCAAACACTATATTACATTATATATCACGTACAGTAAATTAATAAATAACAATTTATTATCAACAATAATAAAATGATTTTATTAAATTATCCTTTAGTTTAAACAAAATTAAACATTAAAAAATATATTTTATTCTGTTATATTTGAATTATTTCTTAACGAAATTTAATAATAACGGTGGTTTACTGTGTTTTAAATAATTCAGAAG
The DNA here is from genome assembly GCF_000671375.1 of Centruroides sculpturatus. NCBI lineage: Eukaryota > Metazoa > Arthropoda > Arachnida > Scorpiones > Buthidae > Centruroides > Centruroides sculpturatus. The sequence goes on along the minus strand of NW_019384617.1, from coordinate 565,763 downwards.
TCTTCGTAAAGTTTGTATGTAATAAAGATATAAATAAGAAAGCAATTTATTCTTTACGGTGGTTAACTAACTTTTGAGCCACACTTTATTGGTAACTAATTATATATTAGAATATTTAGCATTTCAAACAAAGAAAAACGTAACAGATATATGAAATAACTACCTAATTTCTTAATAATTTAGGAATTTTTTAAAGAAGTGTCCTAGTTTATTTTACCACAAAAATATTTTTTCATGGTAAAAATATCAACAATAAATCCTCAAAAGATTAAGCTAAATCAAGTGTTTCACAAATAAAGAATAATAAGAACCATTACCATTGTTCACTATGTCGAATGGTCATTGTATGAAGAGCGATCTTTCATCAATGTAACAGTCAGGACTGGATTTATACATAATCTAAACAAGCTACAGCTTAATGCCTACACTTCAGGGCCTCACGTTACAAAGTATAGGAAATAATAAATAAATCAGAATATAAATAAAGTAAAAAATTATAAATAATTGAAATAATGTATTAATAATTAAATTAGAGTTTCTAGAATGTTCTTATATACTAAATTTATATAATTTGGTTTAAATTATATAAGGGATCATCTATAAGTTACGTAACGCTATCTTTATACATTTCAATTATCATTCAACCCACTGTAACTCCCTGTAACGAGGTCGCACAGACTCAACCCCCAAAATTTCGTAACGTATAGCCTCAATTTCCTTAATTGTACTAAGAAATAATACACAGAAAGTGGTACTAAACATTACATTATTTTATTAACGTATAAAGCAGTAATATAAACAATACAGTTCACTGCAACGCTTTAAAAACAAAAATTAAGCATTCTGTTACCCAAACGTTACGACCCTAGCATTGCATTAAGTTTTTGTAAACACCCCATCCCCTTGTAACGCATTGTAAAGATTACCTGCAAACCCAACCACCTACATTACGTAATTTATGTACAGACAGTCCCTGCTATTTAAAGCCATTTTAATTTTTAGTTAGTACTTTAATTCAAACTATCAAAGAAAATTTTATTAAAACCGTAAAAAGTAAATAATATACAATATCTAAAAGTATACAAACTAAATGTAAACAATAAAGAAACCAGAATCTAGACCGTTCTAGAATGTGGTTCTGTTCCCACGTGGGAACAGACCACATTCTCCACATCAACATGTTTAATTATCTTACATTAAAAACAATACACTAGAGCAAACTTTCTAAGATTGAGTCGCGAATCCTGTAAAGTTATGTTATCATTCTTTATTTTAAAAAAGAAATAATTGCAAATGCTAATAATGAGTAAAATTATTAAGGTCGACTCCACTCGCTCTCCACTCGTCCTCCCACCCCTTAGACCTTTCATCACAAAAATTTAATAGCATCAATCTTCCTAATACACAAACCTCCCTGCAAAATTTCAGAAATTTTCAAATAAAAACAGAAGTTATTAAACTTCAAATTGGGTGAATCCCCACAAACAAACACTCATATATGCAGAAAAAATCCCTAATTTTGTTTGCATTTCTCGACGTTTCAAAGTCCCCTGAGTTCAAAAATGTAAAATTATTGGGGGAGATCATTTTTTGACCGATCGCGATACTTTCTCTCTGTTAATAAGAGTATAGAAAGTAAAATGAACTTAAAGTAAAAGATATTAACAAAACATGCAGAGATGTTGGCTACTTATTCGAGATCAACTCAATTATGGTATGAATAATATTAAAATTTCATGAATATAAATACAGATAGGAAGTTATAATTATTTGTAACTAATGTATTAGAGAACATATATTATTTGGAACTAATTTACAACATCAATATATATTATATATATAGTGTATATACACCTGCTCATAATATACGAGTTTCAACTATGTCTAATTATATAACTAATATAAAACTTCAATTAAACCCTAAAATAATTGTTTATTCCTAATTACCAAACACTATATTACATTATATATCACGTACAGTAAATTAATAAATAACAATTTATTATCAACAATAATAAAATGATTTTATTAAATTATCCTTTAGTTTAAACAAAATTAAACATTAAAAAATATATTTTATTCTGTTATATTTGAATTATTTCTTAACGAAATTTAATAATAACGGTGGTTTACTGTGTTTTAAATAATTCAGAAGTCTTCGTAAAGTTTGTATGTAATAAAGATATAAATAAGAAAGCAATTTATTCTTTACGGTGGTTAACTAACTTTTGAGCCACACTTTATTGGTAACTAATTATATATTAGAATATTTAGCATTTCAAACAAAGAAAAACGTAACAGATATATGAAATAACTACCTAATTTCTTAATAATTTAGGAATTTTTTAAAGAAGTGTCCTAGTTTATTTTACCACAAAAATATTTTTTCATGGTAAAAATATCAACAATAAATCCTCAAAAGATTAAGCTAAATCAAGTGTTTCACAAATAAAGAATAATAAGAACCATTACCATTGTTCACTATGTCGAATGGTCATTGTATGAAGAGCGATCTTTCATCAATGTAACAGTCAGGACTGGATTTATACATAATCTAAACAAGCTACAGCTTAATGCCTACACTTCAGGGCCTCACGTTACAAAGCTACACATAAGGGCCTGATTCTTATTTGTAGAGTTAGAAGGTTCTCCTATGTCACAGTTTAGGGCCACAAAAGTTTAAATCCTATCTTGATACGAGTGATGTCCTTTTGTGTCTTGGTTGAGAGTATATACGAATTTTTATTATTGATATGGTTTTATATACAGTGCAGTATAAGAAGATACTGAAGGATAAGGTTTTCTTAGTTTTTTGGAATAAAAAAACAATAAAAGAGAATGATTGGTAGCTGGAATGGTATAAGAGATCAAAAGGCAAAAGACTAATTTTGAGATATTGCTCTAGTTTCATCTTACAAAGATTTATTTGACACCGAACAGATACGATTTCGAAAACTTATTTTTAAAAAGTACATAATATTTATTAAGTTTTTCATCATTTCTTGGCTATAAATAATTTATATTATTTATTAATAATCGATAAACTATTTTATGTATTGTTAAATAACACTATAGAAATATAATTATTCATTTTATAAACTTTAAAATTTTTAAAACTTTTTTTTAATATAAAATATATTATAATGATTTTAAGATAACTTAATAAGCAAGATCGTAATATACTGTACTGTACGTAGAATTTGTATACAGCTTTTACGGTCACATGTCGATTTATTATGAAAATTCAGAATCACAATAATTTTATCTACAGACTCATTCAATTATATGTAAATTATTTATATATTTGAGAATATATCAACAGATGGGAGGACCACCAGAGGCCGACAGAACGATAGTCGTGGGTTCCACCATTGTTTAGTCGGTTGCTAGTGGGCCTCTTATCTATTGAAATATTCTCAAATAAATAGCTGATTAAACAATAGTCGTGGGAACCACTGGCTGGCCACGAGAGTTTTTCGGAGTCATTCTAGTTATATTACAGACTATGAAAAACCTCAACTTCAGAAAGGAAATCAAGTTTTTTCTCTATCATTTGTCACTTTATTTACTCTACGGATTATATTGTCTGGTTATTTTGAGATGTTTTTTATTTTTTGTGTTTTCCTCTATATTCACATTGTTTATCTTTAGACGCCAGATAAACGCCGAAAGGCCAGTTTCCCATAGGAAATTCTCCCGCGAAACATCACCCCCTAACAGATCGCTCGTGTGTTGTATTACCATATTCCAACAGACTAAACCAAACAGTAAAGATTCGATATACCATCACATAATTTATATACAAGTATCGATATAATAAATGCTTAATGTAACGTATGTATATAATAATTATTTTTTAAACATTTTTAAAAGAAAACTGAAGAAAATTAAATAAAATCTACGAATTTTCCTCTTAAACGTTATATATTTTATTATTTTATACAATTTATATAATAAAAAAATTTCTACCAGACTATTAGATAGGGAAAGAGGATAAAAATGGATGCTTAATTTTTAAACTAATAAAAAAAGGTTTAGAAATACACATGTACATGTACACAAAAAATGTTTTTATATTTTATCAAATCCTAGTTTATTTTTCACGTTTGTATGAAGTTTTGAAAATTTATAAGAACTCAGAATTTTGATAGTTTTACTGAAGGATACAAATCCCCCACTTTCTCCAATATACAGAACAAATTCGAGGATTTGTGTCTTCATTCCCCATGTATGATGCAACGTGAAGTTTGTTGGGTGCTTACTTAAACAATGAGAATTTAATTTATAAACAAAATAAGCATCAACAGCTGCCTTCATGGATTCTTTGTTTGATTTATTTTCAACGCTATCTGCCGCGTGAGATGCCTCCTGGGACGACTTTCTGTAGAAAATTGGCCCCTATTTAAGTGTATCTCACACTTGAAGCAAACCTGGAAAACTCCGTGCGGCCGGTATATTGGTGAGGCGCGAATCCACGCGGCCACAGGTGGGCACTTCATGAATTCTTACTTCATTTCTCCATGATGATAACTTTAAATGAGGATGTTTATATATATTCTTTACTGCATTTTTCTTGCTCACCTTTCTTCTTATAGTTCCGAACTAAGTGGAAACGTGAAACAAAAGATATTTCATTACAAACACAAGCTATAAAATAAAACAAATCACGATTGGGTCAGAATGCTCTCCAATCTGCCCACCAGGTTATGTTGTTTTATTAAATATTCAAACGCTTTATAACTACAATCTAAAAGCAAGCTTTGACTACATTTAAATGATTTGGAGAGTTTAGAGTAGAAGGAACTAAATTTAATACACTTATCTTCACGTAAACACAAGCTGAATATTGCAAACTGAACCAAAATATTGCACGCTACACAACATCACGCAAACGACTCGAGAGAAATGGCATTTCTCTCTGGCAACCTGCACCTTCGAGACACTTCAACTTAGTTTAAGTAGTCACAAATAGGTTATAGCACCATACAGATAGGAATATATTGGTACCTAGATCTTCCTCACTATTCCATTTGCCTCACCCTCCACTAAACATAAAGAAAATAAAAGATAAATTTCTAAGAAATATAATTAAAANAACTAGACAAAACGGGTTTTAACAAAGACATTCAGTATAAACTAGTTTCAACTAGACAAAACGGGTTTTAACAAAGACATTCAGTATAAACTAGTTTCAACTAGTTAAAACGCGTTCTAACTAAAAACGGGTTTTGACTGTAACATATACATTATATATTCTTTGACATTGCAGTAAATTAATCTGTTGTGTACTTATCGTAATATTATGACACACCATTCTAAACATAATAAAAATTATTTTGAAATTATCAGTGAAGTGAAGAATACAGTCGAACCTTTAAACGACGGCCATTGACAGAGAAATAATAAATTGTTCTTGTTAGGAGGTGGCCGTTATTGGAGGTTCCATTGTATTTACAAACTGGTTGGGGGATAATTTTAATTAGAATATAAAATAAAAACATCATTTCTTGACTTTAGAAGCAATGAATAGGTTATAACAGGGGTCAGCAGCATTATTTTACCTGTACATCACATTTATAACACCCGAAAATATGCTACAAATTGCATTTTATTATATTGTTTAATATATAGCCTATATTAAGAAAAAATGATTATTTTATTATTTTAAAAATATAATATAATTATTTAACAATTTTTAAATTGGAGGCCCAAGAAAGTGTCTCGGACTTGTTGATTATTAATTGATTTAACTAGAGAAACCTGTATAAACATTTCATCATTTATTAAAACCACATTTAAACGTTGTTAATCAATAAAAATTCCCAAAAAACGTCTATTTTATATAATAATAAAACAAGGAAAAGCTCGTTAGTTGAGTAGAATAATAAAATTAGTGCCTTATAATCGCGATATTCATTACTTTAACATTGGAAATGAAGCGAGCGATAAATCATTACTTTATTCTTACTTTTTATATTGAGTTCACTCGAATCTATTCCTTGAAAATAACAATTTATTGACGTTACAAAATGGCTATAAAAATATAATTTTCTTCATGGGGAAAAAAAGGCAGAAAGGTTGCTTTTATAGCAAGTTGCAAACCAGAAAGGACATAAGATTAGATTGTTGAAAATAAAATTTAGTAGACTTCTATTAAATATTAATAACCAGAAGTTTTTTGTGTACGACGAGTATCGTGTCAAAGTATTAAAAAGCTCATTGTTGCAAGATCCTTTTCAAGATCAAAAAGATGATCATATTCGGAGATTCAAAGAAAAACTTCTAAGAAGTTCGATTCTGCATCCTCTAAGCGAAATATAAAAATGGATTTTGCACGAAATGTCTTCAATAATTTGAAATTAAATCTTAAAAATTGAATCAGGATATAATACAGTTAACAAGAGACTAAAATTTCTAATTTTCTTTTCATTTAGGGCCCAATTATTAATGGAAAATCAAGAGCTAATCCATGATGAATCCATGGTCAAGAATAATTAAAATTAGAAGCAGGAGGCTTTCCCTCTAGTAAATAATAATAAATTTAAATGCATGAGGCCCTAAACTCTAGCTTTATTTAAGTTTTCTCTTACTTTTTGTTGAAGATTTCATGATATAAATTGAAAGGTTTTTATGCATAAATTTATTATTATTAGCAGTTTTTATATTAATAGAATATACAATAATTTAAAATTAAATTTAGTTATGTTTTCATTTAAAATTTATAACAATATAAAATTAATTTTAATTTAAAAAAAATATTTTTTACGTATCTTATAAATCAAATATTACAACGTGTTAATTATAAATTAACTGATTAAACAAAGCGTAAAATATTTATAAATAAAGTAAAAAATTAATTACTTAAATTGTTATCAGATAATTTTTATAGTTAATTATAAACAAGGTGATAAATAGCTATATTTAATCGATATTCGAAAAATAAAAGTAAAGTTCTAAACTAGATTTACGAGCCTTCAACTTTTCTTTTTTAAAATGTAGAAATGAATTAAATCAAAAAGTTTTAAGGTTTTTAAAATTCTAAACGCGTAAATCTTGATTTTAATTGCATTTAATTTGTTCGAATTTGTAATTTGTTGAGTATATATTCAATTATTTTTAATGTAATAACTTCCTTTTTTCCTTCGTCCTATTTCTCTTCTTTCTTCTTGGTTATCTTTACCTTTTTATTTGCCAAAAGTTGGCTCTGGAGTCATAATTTTCCACTGCCTTCTGTTTTGAGCTACAGTACCTCAGATGTCATCCTTCACACTCCTCTCTCTTGTTCTAATCTTCCTATTGCTGTTTAAAGGTATTCCATCACAGATACTAGAAAAATTATTGTAGATCTTTCAAGGTTTTCAAGGTATTCCATTGTAAATACTAGGAAAACCTTAAAATATTATCGAGTCCTTGCGAACATCACTTGATATAAGCACTTCAAAACGTGCTGTTTCAAACTGTAAAGTTATAAAATAATGTAAATATTTAAAAAAAAAACTTCTATTAAAATATTAATATCAGTAATTTTCTTTTTTCTTCTAACATCTAAAATTTGGTGCCCACCAACAGTCGAGTTAAAACATTCGAAACAAATATAAAATAGCTATTTTAAGGAAAATAAATAAACAAGTGCATTAATTATATGAAGTGATAAAGAAATTGAAAAAGCTTCATAAAAATCAATATTATTCTAATTATTGTTCTCTTATATTTATAGTTTCTCTTTTTTGAAACTTTTCAAGAGTATAAATATTTATAAAAGCTTAGGTTTTAAACGGAAAGTAATTAAAAANACGTTCTCTCGCTACGATTCAAAATCATGTTTGAAATTTGGTTCATTAATTTTTTACGCTTTTAAATTTAAAAACAATATGATGTTTTGGAAACATGTTACGCTCCATGAATAAAGAATAACCTCTCGTTCATGTGTTGCTATTAATGAATGTTTTCTTAAGCTACAGTTCAAATAATTTAATTTTTTACGCCCACCTAGTAGATAAAATCACTGAACACTCACTGGTCGTGGGTTCACGTACTGGTTACGTGAAGTTTTTCGGTTTTTCTTCACGTACGCTATGTAACATCTAAATAGGGGCCAGTTTCCCATATTTTCACGCATGTTACACTTAAATAGGGACCAGTGTTTCATAGAAAGTCCTCTTCTTCCAAAGACTGCTCACTTGTCTCATTGCTGTATACAAACGAACCAAACCAAAATGTTCTACATCAAACTAATTTTATAAAAACATTAGAATATATTATTTTCAATTAGAAAACCACGAAGATATTATGACCCCTCAAATGGTTACATGTTTGGAAGAGCGTTGAGGAGATAGAGCGGAGAAAACTGAACAGGAACAAGGAATGATTAGAGGATAGGACGAAAAGTAAAAAGATAATACCTGGATTAAAGTAAGAACTATTGTCTTTTACTTTATAGACATTGATTGATGAATTACCATTTGCTTTAATGGAATTTTTTAATATTCTTGCAAATTTACTTATTTAATTCACTTGTCATTTTTCATGGAAATTCCTATTTTTTTCAATATTTACAAAGCGAAACGATCAATTTTTATAATCATTATTCCAACAGATTTGCAAAGAAAATTGTATTTTGATGAATCAGATGTTGAATATTCTTAATTCCTTCGAATGTATTTATCATTCTTGTGTAGAAGTAGCTAGAAATTATTATATAAATTCATAATTAAAATTAGATGTCAATTTAAAGAAATTTTTATATAATTATTTGAATAGAACAATTCATTATATTCAATTCATTAATTGTATTGTTTCTGTAACACAAAATGGTTCTGTGTGATGCTGATAATGATAAAAAATAAATCAGCATGTGTTCTCTATTAAGTATAATTTTAATAATAATTTTCAATATTTATAAAAATAAATAAATAAATGATAATAATAATATTAAATCTACTTTATACATAAAAAGTACACTAAACGAAAAAATTACGCACCAAGATATAATTGTGTAATTACTGTAAAACTTGGCATACAGGCATGTTTGAGATAGGTATGCACATAAATAAAGTTACAGTCTGATTGCATTTCAGGTAATGACACCAGAGTTCATTAAAATCGATATACGTACCAGTATCATATAAAAGCTCTCAGAGACTCACTGTGTTTACAATTTTCAGGGTATCCGTGTTGTTTGGATGTTGAGAGGTTTTTCAAACGTCAGTTATGCCTGTATACACCAGTTGCTGGCGATTGAAAACGCAATATCATCGAAGTGGGGAGATAGGATTACAATTTCGCTGAATCGGTTGGAATCTGAGTCGTTCTTACATGACTGTGAGATCATGGGTACTAGATATGCGAGGCACATAAATGAGACACATCGAAAACTCTGTCTCTTCTCGTAACAGAAGACTAGAAGAGCTACGCGACTTGCCATTAGCACTCCAACTTTGTTCCAGTGGTGCTGTAACAGAAAAGTAGGGATTGAAATAGATTGACAACGTATCGTCTTTTGCCACTAGATTTTGTTTGGAAACGAACGAACATTGTGTTCGAGTCTCAATGACCTCTGGTTAGCACTTCAATCTTTACTGTTGAATGATACATTGGCCATCTTTACTGGCTTGCTAATCTGGAGAACCATCTCGTATGGCAATTGGTCATCCTTATAGTGGTGCGAGTGACATTGTTGGTACAGATTAATGTTCAGGAAATCCTGTGCTTTAGGGTTATGGTTGGGTTACAAACAGTCGTTTTATAGTAAGATAATGTTTGACCGGAGCTGGAATATCTCAGAAATTTCTCCGCCAAATTTCACAAACTTTCTTGGCCTGTTGGTCTTTTATCAAGCATTTACGGGACCAAGCGGCACGCCAGCTTAGGCTATCTACAAGTATGAGGGATTTTGAGCGGAAGTTTAATCTCGGGCAAATTGTTGCAGGGTAGAATAAGTACTTGTATTCCTCCTTGCCCGATCACCGCATTGATCCAAGAAAGAGGAGTTCCTACATGGTATTAGAGGTTTATTTAACTCTTACCCTTGTTTCTTAGGACATTGTTTGCCACCTTCTTAATGTACAAGTTTCTTGTAAAGGACTGTAAAATTAAATAGACTTTTTAATGGAAATCTCTGAAGAACATTTATCAAAAAATATTATTTTATTTTTATATCTTTCTTATATTTTTTAATAAGTCAAGAAAATAAAACAATTTCATTACGAAAAAATATAAAAATTAATTAAACATTAATAATTTTAAAAAATAATTATAATTCTTTAAGATATTAATATACTGAAATTAAAAACATGATAAATTACTTATTTTATTATTTAAATTAGAGATAATTAAATTAATTTGACATCAAAAATTTGACAAATATTTGCAGTAAATAAAATATTCATGCATAATAAGCTGTCAAAAGATTCAAACTTAATACAAGAAAGCAATTCTTAATTTATTTATTATTAAAAGCTGTCTTTCTTATCTTTTATATTTAAAAATTTTTTGTTTGTCGAAAGTAAATAATCTTTGTTTTGACATTCATTTTTAAGTAGAGTAAATAACAAGTGTAAATAATAAATATATACTCTTCAAACAGTTTTGATTTTGTTATTATTAAAATACTAGCGTACTAAATTAGGTTATTTGTATATGTTTTGATGACGTTCTCTCGCTACGATTCAAAATCATGTTTGAAATTTGGTTCATTAATTTTTTACGCTTTTAAATTTAAAAACAATATGATGTTTTGGAAACATGTTACGCTCCATGAATAAAGAATAACCTCTCGTTCATGTGTTGCTATTAATGAATGTTTTCTTAAGCTACAGTTCAAATAATTTAATTTTTTACGCCCACCTAGTAGATAAAATCACTGAACACTCACTGGTCGTGGGTTCACGTACTGGTTACGTGAAGTTTTTCGGTTTTTCTTCACGTACGCTATGTAACATCTAAATAGGGGCCAGTTTCCCATATTTTCACGCATGTTACACTTAAATAGGGACCAGTGTTTCATAGAAAGTCCTCTTCTTCCAAAGACTGCTCACTTGTCTCATTGCTGTATACAAACGAACCAAACCAAAATGTTCTACATCAAACTAATTTTATAAAAACATTAGAATATATTATTTTCAATTAGAAAACCACGAAGATATTATGACCCCTCAAATGGTTACATGTTTGGAAGAGCGTTGAGGAGATAGAGCGGAGAAAACTGAACAGGAACAAGGAATGATTAGAGGATAGGACGAAAAGTAAAAAGATAATACCTGGATGGAATGTAGATGTGTACTGTATTGCCTGTTAGCCTGTAATTACAAAGGATACAAATGTCATCTAACAAGTATTAATGCCGTCTTCTCAATTAAAAAATAAATGTAAAGTAAACCAAAATACCATTCTAGTTAAAGTATAATTAACAGCTTAAGTGTTTAAAGATATAAAATAATTGTCCATTAAATTTCTTATCAGAATATTTGCTAGTTAATGAAGGGAATTGTTTATGGTAATGAATTTTAAATTTGATAAGATGGAGACTACTGATAGAAGAAGAATTCTCATGTTGCAATTCATCACAAAGCTTAAAACTTTCTATAATAATTGCGATAATAAATAAAAATTGACTAATATAATTCATCTGATCGTCATTATGATGTATTTAAGAAGATATTTAGTCTATCTAGACGAAGATTTATAATTTACTTGATTCCAATTAAATTCTTGTAGTCTTAGATGCGGTTAATTGAAGTTAAAAATAATAATAAACAGAAAGTATTTTAAATCGTATTAAGTGTATTGTGTCATCAAATTCCAACCAATCAAACTGGATAGAAAACTTTCCAAAGATTGTTAAAGATTCTTTTCTAAATTTTTATGTTCTTTAAATTATGCAAGGATTAATAATCTTTAAATGGGCATAATTTTAAAAAAATGACATAGAAGTTATTTGGACAAAGTATTTTTTACTTAAAAGGAATTAAATAGGATTAAGCATCAATTGACAAAATGAAAAGAAAGAAAATATTTTAAGTATAAAGTTGTCTAGAAACTCAATGAATAGAGTCTATACGAATTAAAATAAACGAATTAATGTGATAATTAAATGGAAATTAAATGGTAGACTTTGACATTGAGATCTGAGTAAATTCCTTATTTGTAAAAAAGACGGTAATAATACACAAAGGGAATATTGTTGGAATTTATACTAACAATAGTCGCTCACTGCTTGACATTTCTCAAACAAAAATTCAAATTAATTTGTAAAGAAATAAGTCTTTTAACTCGATCCTTCTAGAACTATATCCTTAATAATTCATGAAACTTGAAAATTTATAATTAAATTGTTGATATTTATATAAGTTTAGAGTAATTTATAAAATCATATTAACGAGAGAATTAACTGAAACATACAACAACTAAAAGAAACATTCAAGCTATATTTAATAACATGAGAAATTTGATTCGAAACTGTATATGAATTCGATTTATTGGCATAATTACTTTCGTGTTCATTTGATATATATAACTATGCTGTGCCTATATATATTTAGGATCTACATATAGCTTGAAAGCATACTGTATATACATATATAATAGGATATATAAAGCTAAATACTGTATTATAGGATACTATTTTGTATCATATAGGCCTATATAACGTGCGATATATAATAGGATATTATAATAATCTTAAGTTTATTTTTGTTAGAATATTAATAAATTAGAGAGATGAAATTGTTCAGAGAACATGTAAATGGTATTAAAGAGCAAAATGATTTTCAAATAAATTACACTGTTATATGTACAGAACATCTGTTTTATTGATTATACCATAAGCTCATTTTCAATACTAAACCGTAAAAATATAGAATTTCCATAAGGAAATTTATGACAAGAGCTTTCTTGGAAAGCCTTAAAGAAACCCTAAGAGAATTCTAAAGTAAGCTTTAATCTTAGGGGTTACTCTAGCAATAATTCTAGAATTAATGTAGTCATAAATTTTATTATAACTATACAATCCCAAGCTTTTAACTACGTTATTAAGCCCACAGTTCTCTTGATAGAGGTGTTTCGGATATTTAATACAATTATAATTAATTGTATGTTAAAAAATGTTGAATATCGAAGATTTTACAGAGTAATTTGGATAATTATACTCGAAAATATACTTAAAATCCTTAAAATATACTTTAAAAGTATAGGCCTACATTCGAATTTATCATCCAATTTATTCTACTTGTATATATTACTTATATATATTTCTAAGCTCTAATTAATTCAGAAATAAAAACAAAATGAGAAAATGTTTAAGGAATTTCTTTTTTGAAATCTCTGCTTTTCTCAACTTGAAAAATTGTATAGATAAAATATTACATCCTATTCTATATGACAATGTAAATACTTAATTTAAATATTAATTCAAAATTTCAGGAAAACATAAATTTAATACAGAATTTCTATTAGCAATACAATAAGTAGTAATAAAAATTTCGTTTAAATTGTTATATGATTTATATGATAAAGAAGTAAAACTGTTAATAAATATTCTGCATACCTCTATATTAGATCATTAAGAATAAGGAAAATTTCAAAGAAAAAAATCATTTATTTAAAAAAATCAAATGTATAGATTGTATACAAAGAGATATTCTAGAAATACTGAATTTTAGTAGAAATATACTGTTCAAGAATTTTAAAATTCTAATTTTTTACATGTGTGCAGCATATTAATAACTAAAATTCATCTGTATCGAAGCTACTGTACAATTATCACTTAACAGGATATTTAAAAAATCATTAATAAATGGTAAAGAATTTTCAGTAGAATGTACCATCATGAAAATAAATAAAAACATGAATGGAGTTAGATAATTTTGTTGAAAAATTACAAAAAATAAACGACATGATACGAAATTCTAAATGAAGTGAATAATCTATATACATGTATGTGTGTATAAAATAGAATGTCTGTTTGTCTGTTCTCTATACATACACTCCTGAACCTTTTGGTTGACTTGGCCCAGGTTTTTTCAGAATATTTCTCTATAATTCTGCAAAAAAAATATAAACTACTATGAGATCGTTCAGATCTCATAGTAGTTTATATTTTTTTCACTCCTTCACTCCTTCCCTGATTTCAGCCCCTAGACATTTCCTGATAAACAATGTTAAGCTAAAATAATTAAACTTTTAATACTGTTTTCACTTTAATGTTTATCTTTATTACTTTATGCTCGGGCATATGTGCATAAATCACGAATAAGCGTGAATTAACTTTATTCTCACAAGAAAATTGTGAAAATGCTGAATGTTACGAAACTGTTTCGAGTAATTCTATTATTCGATTCTAATCAAATTAATTTTACATACAAATGGTGTATTACACGATAAACTATCTCAAATAGTTGTCTAGAATACAAGCAAAGCAAATATTTAGTCAGTAATTTCTCTCAAGAATAATTTCTGTTGCAATTGCTTGACTTAGATTGCTATCTTGCTTTAGAATATAATTTTTTATTTTATAATTTTTAGTGATATTTGAAAACAATTCTTCCCCGATATCTCATTTTCAATTTCATAAAATTATCACTTTTATAATAAATTTCAGGACTAACTTTTCCCTCGAAGGAGCACTGTAAAAATTGATACTATAGCTTGTTGATTGGTATAAATCTAAACGAAGAATGACAGACAGAGTAAGTACAGTAAAACTCCCTCTAAAAGATTACCCTCTCTAAAGTGACCACTTCTCATAAAACCACTTTTCTCGAAACCTAGTCTCAAATTAGTAGTTTTACAGAGTGAAACCCTTCCGAAGCGACCACCTCTCATAAAGACCACTTTATCTTGGAGCGATTTTTGGTCGCAAAATAAGGGTTTTAATATAAATTGCCCTGTGTAGAATTTTATATAATATACTTGAATTTAATAATTTAATATCTCTTTAATTTTACATAAATTAAAACCTTTACAAAACTCTTTTGAAAATTTATAATTATAGAGATATTGTGTCTTTATTAAGTCTCTATCGTGTCTGTCATTAATTTATTCTTTAAACTTCTATTGTTATACGCTCAAATCAGATATAAACAATTATTCAAAAAATTGTTTGTATTATAATGAAACAATTGAGATATTTTCTATCAGAATATAGAACTTAATGGCTTTTGAATTAAGGTTTATAACAAGATTAATAATATAATTAACCTGTTAATTATGCAAATTACAGTAATTGATTTTACGTCAACTTTACGTCATATTGCTTACCTTATTTATTTTACTTAAATTGTTCCGATGACCAGAAAAACTGTATTTGCAAAATTTTATCACATGTTTAAAGTTCTTAAATCGATAAATTTGAGTTCAACAGTGTTTGCAAAGTATTAAAAAAACTCCATTTTTTATGATTTACGTAATACTGTTGCGAATAATCTTTTCAATATATAGAAAAACTGTGTTGAAAGTAGATATATACAAAATATCATAAATATCGTACTTATCACTACCGCATGCAACATATTATTACTGACAACATGTTGCTACTAAATTAACTTTCTAAACAAAGAATATGCATAGAACCAACGAGTTTTTTTGGTTACCTTCAGAATTATTGTTATCCTTTCGACAATAATTCTGAAGTTGGCCAAATAACTTATTCAAAGTTGTTTACATTTAGACTCTAGAGTAAACAGTTTTATGTTGTTTGCTGAGTTATTCTTTTTAGTTGTTTGTATTTACAATACCAATGCATAACATATGTCAATATTATTCTTTATCAGCAATATTTTATAACGTACTAAATTTGAACTTAGTTATTTATTGCCAAAAGTTTGCAAATTTTCAGATAATTTCAGTATATGTCAGCACTCGGAATTTGATATTTGTAAATTAGATTGGCAAAGTTAAGGTAAATTATAGGAATATTCATAAGATTTTACAATGCTTACTTTGCACTAATTTATTCTTGATTTCTCTTCTCAGCCCATAGAAGCTTGTTCCTGTGCTATTGTTGTACAGTACAGTGGTCGAGAATACGGCTAGTGTTCCTTACTCCCCAACTAAAAATATGCTGAATTTGTGACAATTGCTGTATATATACAGAACAATTTATTTTGTAATTGTGCTCAGAATCCTGAAGTACTCTGTTTTGACTTGGCAAAACCGCCCTGTTTGTAGAATATACTCTATTTGAAGGACCCACTGATACCTGAGGAGCAAAAATATCTTCAATAATTATCTGTCGAGCTGCTGGAATCGAGAACATTCTGGTAGTGCTTGCAAGATAGCTAATACATAAACGTGCGTGAACTCAGAAAGTAACAATCATGCCTCATTGTGTTGAAGAGGAATCGGTTGTAGATCCACCGATTCCTCTTCACCACAATTTGGGTACACATGTTACTTTTCTATGTATTTGTTTCCATAACCAGCTTACATTACACGATAAGATAGTTTCCCTTGACGTCATCCAAGCATCTATATCTTCATCTTCCTTGTTTTCCCTTAACTTCTTGAATAAATGTGGAATACTAAACTGAATAGTTCGAAAAATACTCAATCAAACTATTTCTTCTCTTGTTAATTGTTTATATTACGCTCTTTAACTTCTATTCTTCTCAATTCTTCTTCATTACTAGTTCTGTCTACCCAGGAAATCATCACTATCAAGCACCAAAATCACATTTTAAAGTTTAATTTGATTTGATTTAATTATTAAGAATAAGCTTATAGTTTATTTCCTAAACTTATAAAAATTATTCAATATTTTCTCGAAATTTTCTTCAGTTTAATGCACAATTTGACAGCCTTCTTTTTTACATATGGTTGCGGGTTCAAATACTGATTTCATGACAAGAATCTTTATGTTTATCGATTTCCGATAGTATTTTAATATTAGAAAGCCACTAAAATTTATAGTATTAGAGTTAATCTAAATTTCCTTATTGCTACTATAATCTTCTGTAATTCGGTACACGAGCTTTCAAGCTTTATAAAGGAAGTACGGAACGTAACTTTGCATAATTTTAAATAATAATGGCGACAGATTAATGAAACTTAAATCCACTTTATTTAAGTAACTTATTCACTTTACTGTGTATCTGATAAGTGAATAAACGAGTTAACTAAAGTGGATTATATAAAAAGAAACCAAATGAAAGAAATAATCCCCGAGATTCAAATATCCTGAAAGTGTTGAACTTTATCTGCAACTCTTTAGATTTATCAATATACAGATTTTTATTTCCAATTTGTATTGCAATTCAGAGCAATAAAGTTTATTAATTAAGATTTACTTAAGTTTCATCAAAAAATCTTTAAAATTGTTTAGACAAATTTCGGAGTGAGATGTTTCAAGAAATTATCTTAAATTATTCATTTTTATTGCATTGTTAATGTTATAAAAGTGATTCTATCTAAAGTAATATTTTGTAAATCTTGTTAAGAAATGAGAAATATAAACTGTTGTTTTCCAATAAAAAATAATAATAGTATAATATCATGAAGGAAAAGCAAAGGCGCTGTCTTTAGGCTACACCTTTGTTTTTACTTATTACTTAATGAAGATAAACCTAGTATCCTAATTTCTATATTATTACCCTTACTCTACCTCTAGTTTCTTCAATTTTCAGCTAAATTAATTAGAATGTATGGTTTCTGTTCTTTCTTTTAAAATAAAGATATCTATCTAAATATATGTATATCTTTGTACCTCTGAATTGAATGTATACACTTACCTAATCTGAATACAACATGCTATTCTGGGATTTCTTTAAGTTTAAAATAAGCACGACTTTCTGATTAGAAAAAAGGTTTCTCATCTCTATACTAGCATATGCTGTTATTATACAACAGGAACCATTCTATAGAAATGTCTTTACCACTTTGGTTACATAGATATACTGTTATATGACATAAATAGACTTATATAGTGACGTAATATCTGCAAACGTGTTATGATATATATCAATTTCAATAGATATTATGCGTTATAACTGCTATAATATAATTTGTTTTTGATCATCGCAAAGACAAGGTTAGAAAACAACGTCGAAGTGCATTTAGCAATTTTGTTTGAGCTATATTTTGAATTTGTAAACGAAAGCTAGACCCACTGTTAAATATTGCATTTGATATTAGGTAGAATATACCAAAAAGTCCCATTCCTTGATCATGGTAATAGAAAAAATATTTTACTTGGCTTACTTACAAATCACGGAATAGTAGCAAAACAAACTTAAGCATAAAAAAATATATGCTCGCTACCCTCAAATTGGTAGTGGCTTGCCTCTATACCTTATACTTTTCCTTTAATAATAAGGGTAGTGCCTGTTATCTATCTATCTAATACCTTTCAGGAAAAAAATTTTGAATTGAAATAACGTAACTTCCGGTTTGCACCGGAACGTCATATATAGTGAATCGGGTCCTCCTATTCCTACGGTTGCCATATTTAATCTCGCCTTTCATCTATCTAACTCCTTTCTCTAGATTAAGGAAGGACGGCAGACGGCGGACGACAGTGGGAATTTATAGGTCTACAATTTTTTCAAATTGCAGCCCAGAAATTCCAGAAGAAAAAGATTGAAAGACAACACAGATAGGACTGATTGTAGATGAGCTCAGTTATTGACCTAGTTACCATCTTGAATGCATGGTACAGACCTCCAAACTCTTCTAACTAGTCTGAAATTATTTTCTTCAAGAAAAAAATTTCAAACTAGTTAGAAGAGTTTGGAGTATGAACGCCCAGTTCAAACAGGATCTTCATACAGGATATTCCAAATACAACCGATTTTATATTCATATTACATTGTTGATTAGTATGGGTGTCAACTTTAAAGGGCCAAACTTTAAATTATTTTTATCCTTCAACTTTGGAGACCCAAATTCGTTCTGATCCTTAGAACCGGCACCCACGTTGATTAGAAAGAATAGATAAGCTAGCTTTTTTTCGACTTCCAAAGGTTGTTTGCTAGATATCACCAAGGCAGCTGCGTGCCCGATTATCCAAGTAGATTTCGATTGTTTAATCTTGGCTGCAATTTGAAAAAATTTTAGACCTATAAATTTCCACTGTCGTCTGTCTGTCTGTCTGTCTGTCTGTCTGTCTGTCTGACTACTTTAATCTGACCGGCACGATTCCATTGTTAAAAGAAAAGTATGATATACAGGGGCAAGCTACTACTAATTCGAGGTAGAGAGCATATATTTTAAATACAATAAATTTAAAAATTATGTTTAAAAGTTGCAGCCCGGCATTGTGACGATGTGACAATAAATAATTGATCGTTCAAGTTATGTTTCTATTGTTATAGACCTGTAAACACTAAACGGACTATTGTTTTTTTATTTGGTAAGTAAATTATAATAGAAAACTTTACCAAATCAGTATTTATTTTCGGGGCCCTCTGGATCAAACACACAACGCAGTGTTCCGAATTAACAGAAAATTCAATCGCGAGAGTGCAGGCCTCTGGGCTAATCTGGTACCGATCATGCGAGGTTATCAGGTACCTTTAACTGGTCTGGATGCAGCGTTGTAACCAACGCTGCATCCAGACCAGTGGTAAATGCATTTACCACTAATGTCACATTCTAAACTTCACTTATTCAATTTGTTCGAGTTTCTCATTAAAGAGAACGTTGTTATATTAATTTATAATTAAAATTATATTTATAAATGAGAATAAAAGATCTTTTGGTTAGCAATTGTATTAAAAATACTGGGTGCTCCAAAATTCAGTTAACCGCTCTAAAAGATTAAATCGACATTTTATTCCAGTTACTCAGTTACGTTTCCATATTGAGTTTACTATTCATATTCATAAATGTAGCAGGATCGCTAAACAAAACATGGTTTACTGACTTTTGGGCTACCCTATTCCTTTTTTAGAAAAATTATAAATAAAAAGTAGATTATTTTGATTAGAAACATGTATTAAAATATAGGGTAGCCCAAAATTCACTTAACTGCTATAAAGACCAAATTTCTGTCTTATTCAAATGATTCATTTTTTTTCAAATTAAGCCTACTTATTAAGCGAAATATTTTTGTTTTATTCTAAAGAAAGTTGTAGAATAAAACAGAAATAAAAGGAAAGAATTTAAACATATATTGCAAATACTAGATCTAGAACAGGATTTTAGTATTTTGATCAAATTCAAAACGTTTCTTTTATCATTTTGGCACCAACTGATGGTATTCTTATCTAAGAATTATTATCATAACTATTTTAAGATAGCGAATATGGATTTCCCATTTGAGTAACGACTAGAATGTCAAGATGCTACATAATAGGTTTGTAGCACAATCAGTCATACCGTAGTACAATTTTCAGATTGTGCCTGTTGAATTTACAATAGGGAAAATCTGATTACGCAATTAAAGAGAAATATTTATGTCAAGCTACTGTTTCATACACAAGAATAATAAATCAGTAGATTTACGTGAAGTTTATCTTAAATAAAAACATTCACTATGTCAATCTGTATGGTAAATTATGAATTATATAATATAAATAAGTCAAATCACCTGAAAATGTTGAGAAGAGCATTACAAATATAAGAAAATCTACGAAAAACTTATATAATGAAAATCAATAATGAGGTTAATCTATCTAAAATTAAGTGATCACAATTATCTACCAGACGTTTAAGTCGGTCAATTGAGATATGTTTTTGGCATATCCTACTGAGGCATAATATATTATTATGTAAATTTTTAATATGGTTTAAGTCTTTAGTATGCTTAATGCCACTTCCTTTGTTAAAGACGACGTCTTCTAAATCACACGCTCCATATATCTTACATCTTAGAAACAACCCATCACTTTCGAGATATTTATGACCACTTCGATTGCCAAAAATGATTATTTCTGCTAAAAATCTTTATGTCTTATGAATAAATATCTCATTTTCCATTGTTTTTCTTAGGACTGTCTGCAAATTATATAAATTATTTGAAATTTGGATCGAATTTCATATTTGCAATTCGGAGGCGGTTTCTCGAACTAATTGTAAGTATATGACAATAAACTCATCTTTCTAACAAGAAAGGATAGTTTACTTGTTGTTTGAAAAATATTTATTTATTTATTTTAACTTTAAAAATATTTATTTATAATAGAATTTCAATCCTTTAAAGATATTCAAGAGCAACAATAATTTTTATTCTATTTTTTCGTATGGAAAAGTTAAACGTTTGTCGTGGAAAAAATATATTATGAACATTTTCTTTAAATAATATATTTTAAAATTTTAAATTTTAAGATTTTTCTCTTAAAAATATTCATTAAATATTTAAAAATTGTTATAAAANTTGTGTAAATTATATATATATATATATTCGTATAGGCCTATGTTATTATTAAATGAATTGAGAAAATTATAAATTAGAAACTGAGAAATAATATATTTCTCCTTAGAAGTTCGTAATTTATCATCATGTTTGTAGAATCATCAACTAGAGAGACAATGCTAGCAGATTGGTACTAGTAAGATAGGATGGTAAACTCATCCACTTTAAATGGAATACCACCTACTAATGAGGATTAGTTAGGTGGTATTCAACCTTAAACATCATACATGTCTGTAATTAATTTGGAAAAGCCATCGACATTACTGCTAAATTTGAAAACCTCCCCCATACTAATATTATAATGAGTACTAGAATGGTATCGTTTATATAGATTAACATTTAGTTCATTTTCTAGAAGAAATATATTGATTTTTTTTAAAAGTTAGAAGATGAATATCATAAAATCTTTCAGAATAAATCATAATATAAACAATAATTTTTTAATTCTCGACAAATTTCCTATTTTTCATACTTTTTGATTCATTCTCTCTGTACAGCGTCTCCTCCTCCTCCTCCTCCTTATCCTCTTTTTCATCCCTTCATCTCCCTCCTTTTTTTCATCTTAGATCTTAAAGTAAGCCTCCTCTTAATAATAATAATAGTTATTAAAAACTCTATTATAATGAAGCTAAACATAAATAATAAAAGTAGGAAATTTAGTTTTCAAAAGCATATTTTAAATATATTCTGTAAATGTATCGACATATTGGATTGCAAAATTGGTGGAAAGATTTTTCTAAACCTATCACATAACGTTTCATGTTCACTATATATGTATTTTTTTCTATTATTTGTGCCTATTTTTACATTTTCTCTTTCATCCTCGCAATCATTTTATCATATGCAGCGGAACTTTGTTATATTATCTGTCAAAAACACAGTCCATAAATTACGTATAGTGAAAAGTATTGTATAAAAATGAGCAAGAAGAAAACTAAAAGACTTGTATTGGAATGTAATCAGACTCAGAATCACGTGAGAAGTGGATTTAGAATTTGGTATGATGTGGAAATTTGATGTCAATATTGTTTGTAATGAAAAATCCTTACATTAAATCAACGCTTACGTCGATATGTATATATTTTTTTTCAGTTTTGCTTAAATTTTTGTGAAATTTCTTTAAAAAAATATTTTACAAAAATTTACATAAATATTATTGAGTTAATTGAAGTTAATTTAAGGCACAATTTTACAGAAAACAAATTAAAATGTATTATATATTAATAGAGTAAGATACTGCATCAAGAAACAAAGAAATCTGTATAAAATTTTGGATAATATTAATAAAAATATTTTTAATATAACTAAAATATATGTATTACTTTATAAGCAAGCAATTTACTTTTACAAAAATATATGCAGGGTGGCCTAAAAGTCCGTTAACCGTATCTTAGTTTCTCCAGAGATTCCAAAAGTTCATTGGTTTTGTCAGAATATTGCACACTTTTACGTCAGTTTGACGTCATTCCTATATTTTTTTTGTAATGGAAAAATGTGAAATGACATCAAATTGACGTAATAGAGTACGCTATTCTGACAAAACGAATGAACTTCGGTTACACTCGTGAATACAAATCGTAAACTGCTAATAGAACAGAATTTTTTTTCTTTTGCAAAATCGATAGGACATGATTTTAAAAAATATGATTTAATATTTAAGTATTTGAATAAGGCAGCAGTTTAATCTTATTAATAATGGTTGACTGATTTTTGGGCCACGCCAAACAAAATTTGGAATTACAATGCATGAATATAGACAAACGACCAAATAAAAATTTTTAATAATTAGAAAATATTATTATTTTATTATTATTATTAGAGATGTAGAGCCCACTCAAGGGTCTAGATGAAGAAAGAAGAATGAATGATGAGAAATAGAATAATTAAGTATATTAAATGTATTTTTTATATTAAAATCGACTTTATTTTTTAATAATTCTTAGAAGAAAAAGAGAATATTAAGATGAAGTGAGTTGTAAATTAATTGGTTTTTGATATTTTTATATTATAAATTAATGAAAGAAAAATATCTGTTAAAAGTTCATGTTATAAATAATTTATAAAATAATAAAATATAAAATTCTTTTATTTCTATTCAGTAAAATTACATAACTTAAATTATAACATATTATTTTTGTATAAAAATTTAATATAAAAATGCGAAAATATCAGCATATTTAGGCATTTATATATTACATTTCAGCAATTTTTAATTAAAATAAATAATAAAATATCGTTACATAAAATATATTAATTTACGAAATGAGAGAATAATCGAAATTAAATCAGTTTTATTTATTTTATTTAAATTTAAAAAATGAAAATATAAGTAGTTCATTGCGAAATAATAAGAATTATTTATAAATAATTTTTCAAAATGACAATTATGATTGGTTGATGGTAGCGGTGTATTAACGAATAGCAGACGTAGTTCTAATCTCATCAACTAATCAACATTAAAAATTACTTTTTAAATTTTTGTGTTAATACACGAATAAGATATTATTTTAATTTTGTAAATTAAAATAAAATCATAATGATCCAAAATTTCTCGGAGGATAATTTATGTTTTTATTTCAAAAGACAAACACATAGATAATCCTCTGAGAAATATGTAAGATTAATTATCAAATATAATTTTCTTAAATGTCGAAAATAATTGGTTGTTTCTATACAGTCTTAACCAATAGCAGACGAAGTTTTNTTTTTTTATTATGAAGCTTGTTAGTAATAATGTAAATAAAGGTTTTTCTCTGCAGATTATTTTCTTTTTTATACCTTTTTAAACTCTTTTTTTGAAAAATTTTTATAGTCACTATTTGCTTGTTTTTTTAAAAATTGAAGTTTTATATTATCCGAAAGTCAGAAGGGAAAGAAAAATATAATTTTTTCGTAATTTTACATTTTATGTAAGAAGAAAACAAAAGAAAAAAATATGAAATTTTTATTAATTATTTATTACAGAATTAAATCTTTAGTTTTTATATGTTGTATTTGGTTTCTTGAATTGATATACTTGAATAAAATAAGTTTCAAAATCTTTTTAGAACAAAAACAAATTATATTTATAAATGAGAATAAAAGATCTTTTGGTTAGAAATTGTATTAAAAATACTGGGTGCTTCAAAATTCAGTTAACCGCTCTAAAAGATTAAATCGACATTTTATTCCAGTTACTCAGTTACGTTTCCATATTGAGTTTACTATTCATATTCATAAATGTAGCAGGATCGCTAAACAAAACATGGTTTACTGACTTTTGGGCTACCCTATTCCTTTTTTAGAAAAATTATAAATAAAAAGTAGATTATTTTGATTAGAAACATGTATTAAAATATAGGGTAGCCCAAAATTCACTTAACTGCTATAAAGACCAAATTTCTGTCTTATTCAAATGATTCATTTTTTTTCAAATTAAGCCTACTTATTAAGCGAAATATTTTTGTTTTATTCTAAAGAAAGTTGTAGAATAAAACAGAAATAAAAGGAAAGAATTTAAACATATATTGCAAATACTAGATCTAGAACAGGATTTTAGTATTTTGATCAAATTCAAAACGTTTCTTTTATCATTTTGGCACCAACTGATGGTATTCTTATCTAAGAATTATTATCATAACTATTTTAAGATAGCGAATATGGATTTCCCATTTGAGTAACGACTAGAATGTCAAGATGCTACATAATAGGTTTGTAGCACAATCAGTCATACCGTAGTACAATTTTCAGATTGTGCCTGTTGAATTTACAATAGGGAAAATCTGATTACGCAATTAAAGAGAAATATTTATGTCAAGCTACTGTTTCATACACAAGAATAATAAATCAGTAGATTTACGTGAAGTTTATCTTAAATAAAAACATTCACTATGTCAATCTGTATGGTAAATTATGAATTATATAATATAAATAAGTCAAATCACCTGAAAATGTTGAGAAGAGCATTACAAATATAAGAAAATCTACGAAAAACTTATATAATGAAAGTCAATAATGAGGTTAATCTATCTAAAATTAAGTGATCACAATTATCTACCAGACGTTTAAGTCGGTCAATTGAGATATGTTTTTGGCATATCCTACTGAGGCATAATATATTATTATGTAAATTTTTAATATGGTTTAAGTCTTTAGTATGCTTAATGCCACTTCCTTTGTTAAAGACGACGTCTTCTAAATCACACGCTCCATATATCTTACATCTTAGAAACAACCCATCACTTTCGAGATATTTATGACCACTTCGATTGCCAAAAATGATTATTTCTGCTAAAAATCTTTATGTCTTATGAATAAATATCTCATTTTCCATTGTTTTTCTTAGGACTGTCTGCAAATTATATAAATTATTTGAAATTTGGATCGAATTTCATATTTGCAATTCGGAGGCGGTTTCTCGAACTAATTGTAAGTATATGACAATAAACTCATCTTTCTAACAAGAAAGGATAGTTTACTTGTTGTTTGAAAAATATTTATTTATTTATTTTAACTTTAAAAATATTTATTTATAATAGAATTTCAATCCTTTAAAGATATTCAAGAGCAACAATAATTTTTATTCTATTTTTTCGTATGGAAAAGTTAAACGTTTGTCGTGGAAAAAATATATTATGAACATTTTCTTTAAATAATATATTTTAAAATTTTAAATTTTAAGATTTTTCTCTTAAAAATATTCATTAAATATTTAAAAATTGTTATAAAATATTTAAAGAATATACTCGTAACTTCATGAGAAGCCATATCTTCGTAAAGAAAGTCCAACAAGTATAAAAAATCAGTACATAAAATTTGAATTTTTCCAATAAAACTAAAAAGAAACTATTCTGATGTAGCTAAAGATTAT
This sequence comes from Centruroides sculpturatus, assembly GCF_000671375.1. Taxonomy (NCBI): domain Eukaryota; kingdom Metazoa; phylum Arthropoda; class Arachnida; order Scorpiones; family Buthidae; genus Centruroides; species Centruroides sculpturatus. The sequence goes on along the minus strand of NW_019384617.1, from coordinate 539,568 downwards.
GCAAATTATTATTATTTTTTTATTTTATCCAAAAAATATATTTAAATACAATTTTTTCCAATAAGTTAAACTGTATAACTTTAAAGATAAGTTAAAGGGAGTAAAGCAATATATAATCTATAAAAAATAAATTATTTACAGTAAAAATTTTATTCAAGAGTAGCTCAATTTGTAATTTATTTTTATTACTAAAATATATAAATATATAAGCTACACATTTAATAATATACTTATATAAATAATTATTTTAATGTCTACCTAATTAATCATGCATCAACGAATGGTAATTACACTTTAAGTTATTCGAAAACGATACAATTTAATTTTTATTTTATTCTATTCGGTTAAAAATGTATATATTTATATATATTTAATAAAAAAATAAATTCACATTAGATGATATATTATTTACATCAAAAGAATGCAACAAAATCTTGAACGGTGGAAAATTTTTCCAATTTAAATGTTGACTTTTTTCCTTTCAAAAATTGAATGGAAAAAAGAACAGTAGTGGAGTCATATTTAAATAATAATATTAAAGTCTAGAAGTACATCAATCATACTTAAGAAAGTGTAAATTATATTCAATCGAAGACAAGTTTCGATATTCTTTTATTCTTTCAAAACAATGAAAAATAATCTAAAAACTTTATATCTTTGTGATAAAAATAATATCGAATTTATAAAATTCAGTAATGTGATAGATTAAAATCAACTTAAAAATTAATTAAATAAATAATAAAAAATTAGAAAACAAATACTTAGATGTTAGGTCGTGTATCTCGCTTTTTAGTGGTTGTTGGTTTGCAATTTGAAAAAATTTTAAACATAAATTCTAACTGTTATTTGTCTGTCTGTCTGACTGTCGGTACGTCTGTCCTTACTTAATCTCGAGAACGATGTTAAATAGATGGGAAATCGAGACCAGATATGGGCAGGAAGTCCGATTAACTAAATACTAATTTACGGTCTAGACCAGAAGACATGTGATGTCAGTTCAAAAATTATCCCCAGAACATAGATGACCGGATGACTCAGTTGTTATTAGGAAAGATATGATGTATAAGGGCACGACATTATTGATTTGAGATTGAGATGATTAAAAATTTAACATTTCTCAATAAATTTTGTACTTTTTATACTTTCTGAGCATCCTATTGCTCGGTAACCTACTGGAACCTTTTCACTTCTTTTTTAATCCTTTTTCTGATCCCTTCACTCTCTTCCTTTATTTAGCTTAGACCCTTGAATAAGCTCTACTTCTAATAGTAATAATGATATCTCACTTCTTATAAGTAATAATCAAATCTATATAACTGGTTCTTATTTTAATTTTATTATATTAAATCCTACTTAAATCGGGCTTTTTATGATACAATTAAAATAATTAAACTATAGAAATCCTATTTAAATTTTATTAAAATAATTAAACTAGACTACTTGATATTAAATCTAATAAAACACAGTTATGAATATTAATATTAAAAAATATAAAGTCACAATAGTTTTATTTCTTTTTACGAAAATTAAATAATTTAATTAATTCAGATTCTTTTAATGGTTGTTCCTAATTTAATAAAAGAAGAAGAAGAAAAACTAAAGCCAGAATTAAGAATATACTTAAAAATTTAATTCGGTAAGTTTGATAAAAACCTTAAGAAACAAACTAATTAGATATTAAGTAAAAGGAGTATCCCCTTCCTTATAAATTACAGTAAAAATCTGTATAATTACAAGATCCTATTTAATTTAGTCCCGAGCTTCTTAATATTAAATCTAATAAAAGACAATTATGAATATTAATATCAAAGAAATTAAATTAAGTAATATAAAAAGGTTCATATTTTAAAGTTTACAGCATTTTTATTTCGTTTGGCTAAGATTTAAGTAATTTAAATTAATTCAACTTCTTTTAATTGTCAGTCGTAATTTAATGGAAGAAGAAAGGAAGAAAAGAGGGGAAAAAACTAGGATCAACAATTAAGGAAAGACCTGTAGATTATAAGAAAAATCTTTGGAATTATTCGTATTAATCAACCATTCCTTTCATTCAAGTGGAAATGAGGAACACAAGTAGAGTATGTTGTCATTATATCCGCGTATTCATTAATAGGGCAAAGAATTTAAATTACGAAAACGTTAAGTACTTCATTTGAAAAGCACCTGAGCATGAGAAATGCCTAAAATGCGTGAAGTGTTCATTCAAGGTCGGTTGAACGTGCAACTCTGTTCGTTGTCTATTGATCCTTGACTGTACATAGCATTACACTTAGTCGAAATAGCACTTGGCTGCCACCAAATCATTTGACTCAATTCTGTACATTGTCATTATTTCCCTTTAAGCATTATTGTCATTCAGGTGAAGTTGTCGTTAAAGTTCAAATCAACATTTTGCATGAATTGTTTCACAATTAGGTGTATCTTCGATAATTTAACATATTTAATTATTTTGTGGGAATTTTATGCCAAGCTTAAAATTATATTTTACTATTGATTAAAGTTTAACTATGTAATTAAATTCGTAAAGAATTTATAGATTTATTAATTAATTAAATACAGATTATATAAAGAACAAAATTTTTATTTTTTACAGTTAAAACGATGTATAAATAAATAAAGTTATTGCTAGATATCACCAAGGCAGCTGCGTGCCCGATTATCCAAGTAGATTTCGATTGTTTAATCTTGGCTGCAATTTGAAAAAATTTTAAACATAAATTCTAACTGTTATTTGTCTGTCTGTCTGACTGTCGGTACGTCTGTCCTTACTTAATCTCGAGAACGATGTTAAATAGATGGGAAATCGAGACCAGATATGGGCAGGAAGTCCGATTAACTAAATACTAATTTACGGTCTAGACCAGAAGACATGTGATGTCAGTTCAAAAATTATCCCCAGAACATAGATGACCGGATGACTCAGTTGTTATTAGGAAAGATATGATGTATAAGGGCACGACATTATTGATTTGAGATTGAGATGATTAAAAATTTAACATTTCTCAATAAATTTTGTACTTTTTATACTTTCTGAGCATCCTATTGCTCGGTAACCTACTGGAACCTTTTCACTTCTTTTTTAATCCTTTTTCTGATCCCTTCACTCTCTTCCTTTATTTAGCTTAGACCCTTGAATAAGCTCTACTTCTAATAGTAATAATGATATCTCACTTCTTATAAGTAATAATCAAATCTATATAACTGGTTCTTATTTTAATTTTATTATATTAAATCCTACTTANTACGACTTAAATTATGAAGATAAATTTTAAAAAACAAATTAATATTCAAATTACACTTGTAGAACACAAAACAAATTATTTTATATATCGATATATAGCATAAATATACTGTATCCCAGAACAGAATACCTCTGTATATATATATACAGTAGAGCATCGATTATCCGACCCCCGATTAACCGTCACATCAGTTAACCAACCGTTCTAGTCGGCAAATTTCAAATGTCTGCTAGTGATGTGGCATTACAATATTTGGCTATGTCTTGGCTACTTTAATATTATTTTTGTGCAATTTTCGCATGTTTTAGCTGGCAATACTGGCTCGACCATTGAAGGAAGGCCAGTATTTAAACGAGACTTAATTTTATAATTATGAGTGGTTGTTTGTTTTGTGAGCAATAAAATAATTTAAAAATAATTTTTAACGATACAATAGCGACGATTATTATTTTTTAAAAGAATTTGTTAGGCTTAACATCGATGAAAATTCAACGCGAAGTTGGTTAATAGAGATATACTATTATACTATACTAATAATGTATTTTTTTCATTCTTTTCGGTTATCCGACGAACCTGAGTCCCCAATTGAGTCGGATAATCGATGCTCTACTGTATATATATAAATACTTGTTTTATAAGTAACTTATATATTTCCAGATAAAGAGATTAATACAGTTGACCCCGTATAACACTGTAGATACGTTCCGTTTTATATGAATTCCGTGTTTTACGAGTCACTTAAATACATGAGCCAATCACAGCCCGGCACGTGTGCAGTATACAGACTACGGCTGTTTGAAAGGTTTTCTTCCATAAAATTAATCGATTCTAGACTAATTTGACTCAACATTACCAAAACACGTATAATTTTTTGGGAATAATCCGTATAAACTATGCTATAAACAAAAAATTGTAGGATTACTTACCGAGTGTGCACCTTTCGATGACGCCATTGCTTAAGCTTGTTTTCGTCGTGGAGCGGCGCATGGAACGGCGGGCGCGTGTTTCTGATAAATTATTTTTCTGCGAAAAATTTGCTGAACTTTGGAGACATCATTAATATAAATATAATTTTTATGGCCGTTAAATAATAAATGGTTTTTCGTAGGTNAATTGAATAATTAAAATTTCTGTTTTAAGTATAATAAAAATTTTATTTATAAGATTTCCACATGAATTAAGCTTTACAATCTTTCTAAACTGATAACGTCATTTCAACTTATAAAAATACCCAAAAATTATAGTGTAGAAGTTCGCGATCTACCAGTTGAGAAATAAAGAAACACTATAAATAATAATTATTATATTTTTTTCAATTAATTACGTATCGTAATCGTTAAGTAAGTCACTTCATCTTAGTTGGATATAGATAGATATTTTTATCTCGAGTTAAGACAGAATAATTTATATTCTAGTCATCAATTAATATAAAGATTAAGGAAAGTAATAACTGAATAGATAATTTGTTGGGATTAATGATAAATGAAAAAAATTCACTCATTTTTTATCGTTATCAAACTTATGATACACCTTCCCTCTACGTGCATCTTCTACATCACTTACATTACATCACTTAGCAATTAATTAATATCAACATCAAGCTTCAAATAATNAAAACACAAATTTTTATCTAAATAAACTAATTAAAATATACAAATAATTATTTTAATTTTTATTTAATAATTAATATTAATTGCTACAGGGAGCTTTGCCTCTGTACACTACCCTTGCCAAGTATACAGGGCAAAGCCCTTTGTAAGCAATAATTAATATAGTGTACATTCACAGAAAATTATTTATTAAATAAAAAAAATATAAATATAATCGTGTTTCTAATATAATAAATTAAATTATAATGTTAAAATTTATTAAAAATATTAGAGATTTTTCTATTGAAAATTTTTGAAATATGACGATAATTAATTTTATTGCACAAGATTTTTATTTCAGAAATATATCTTTATCAGTTTCAAGTGATTTGAAGTAGCAATGAAAATAAAACGCCTTCTCACGTATATCAATTTTGATCTATAAAAACTTATTTTGTTTTTTATTTGGAACACGAAAATTGAGATTCTCAATATAAATAGTTTCAGAGCAATTCACAACTGTCGATATCGTAATATTGTAAAGGAAAAAAATTGAAAAGAAACATGAAAAATTCATGTTTTTCTCATTAAGAAAATATTCATAATTTGAACTTTTTATTGGATTTTCAATATAAAGAAAGTGCAGACCGATAGACAAAATCAAGGGTCGACAACCTTTTTAGAGAAAAGAGCCAAGTATTTTTTTATATTTATATTTTTTATTATTATTTCTACTACTATTACAATGAAATTCTACATTTATTTTTACTGTGAAGTGGAGAATTTATTTTTTTATACATGTAAATATTTTTCAGTTAATTTTTAAAAAAATACAAAGGCAAGAAGTGATTTTATATCGATACAGATACTTATAAATATAAGTAATATATTTATATTTTAAGTAATAAATAAATATTTATTTATATTTTTGGGCTGAAATTTGATGACATTGTAGATCTATAAATTTCTACTCTCTTCTGTCTGCTTCTCTATTCTTCCTTAATCTCGAGAACGGCGTTAGATACATAAAAGTCGAGACCAGATATGGAAAGTATATACAAACTTCCGGTTTTAAATATAAGTCATGTGATTTCAATTCAGACATTTCCACCAGTATGGAGTTACATAGATGACCGGCATAATTCTGTTGTTATCAGGAAAAGTATGATGTACAGGGGCAAAAGAGTACTAATTTGCGATCGAGAGCACATATTTTAAATTANAAATTGGGATTATGTAGCAATGAGCTCATACTTGCATTTGATGGGTAAAAAATTGTCAATTCACACAACTTGACTTGCAATTTTCAACACAGTCAAGTTGAACACTGAGTCAAATCTGGTTTTTATTGTTTCTATTATCATTTTAACTTAAACAACTTCTTACTGAGTTACTGGAAATGATAATATATACTCGAGAACCTTTATAACATATCATTTTAACTTTTTAACCAAAGATGCCAAAACAACATGACAAATAAACTTGTAGGTTTGAGAACTTGTGAACTGATCTTTTCATTAACTACTAAATTTGTAAATAATTGTTTGAATTATAAAATTTATTGAACTAGAACTTAGGTAATATTTATGTAATTATTTAGAAATTTCGGCATACTTTTAATAATAAATTCTTGAAGCATCCATCCAAGAAATGAATAACATTAATTTGTCAATTTGGTGCAACGATAAAGAATTCGTTTTCTATTTTTAAACAATAAAAACAACACACGAAGCAGTATATTTATTGTATTTATTGTGATGTAAAGTAAGAAAATCAAGAATTATTCAATATAAAATAAAGAAAATCGTTCCTTAGATTAAAATATACTCGTAGCAATTGATATCTAAAACTAACGGTCCATAAAGGCTTTTACTATTTGTGTTCTTTGCCATTTATCCCTACAGTAATTTCCTTATTGATTACGTGTGACACTTCCCAGATCTCCCAGTGGTGTGCGCCGAATGAGATGATATAATCGATATGTGTAACAATCACAGTTGACACTAGAGCTATTCGTGGCCCTAAAGAAACTCCTTACTTTGTTCAGCAAACTCTGTTATCTTTTATTTCTAGTTTCAGATTCAAACATTAACCAGTTTAATTTGTTCTTTCCAATTTTGTAGTTCACAAAATATCTTAGATCAATGATACAAACATTTGAAATCTCATGGATTATTCTTCTAGATATCTATTTTCTTAGATGAATTTTTTGCCACAAATTCCATTTTATATGGGAAAAAAAGGAAATCATTTTATATACTTTAATGTTTTATGTTTGTATGGGACATTCGCATGTTCACTGATATCAAACCATTAAATATGAGGGGAAAAAATAATAATAAATCGAAAATTTAACTGTAAAAATGTGTATTTGCACGGAAGTTTTGCGTGTTAAAGTTTGCACAAAATATTTTTTTGTTTGCTGTTAAAACTTAAAACACTTATCGCTTTTAGGATATTTATTTTTATTATATTCAAACCTAAAATACATTAAAAAATGTAAGAGACATTATGTGTTTGTATCGTGACTATACTTCTCTATAAAAATTCGATCATGATTTTTTTATATCAATTTGATAACGAAAAACAATTTTCGACGTGTTTTTACCAAAATATATTTAAAATATTAGCTTAATTATTAATAAAATTAAAATTACGAAGGGAATATACATTATACTGTAAAAAAATCGCTTAATTTTTCTAAATTTTAACATTATCATAAACGTTTTGGTCGTATGATAGCAATTCTGGAACATTGAGTAAGATGTTATAATCGATCTCTGTCTAGATTTGGAATGAACATGTCAACGATAGAATGTTCATGCCAATCTGGCACCAAGGAAGTAAACACAGCATTAAGGCACATATGTTAACAATAAACGTCACGTTCCTTTCTTCCTGCAAGTAAGCTATAAGTAAGATTGATAACCGTAGACAACATCGAATATTCAATACTCCAGGTGAGAAGAGTAGATCTGAAGATGGAGCGAGTTTTCAGATAGAAGATTCCTCTAAACCACATGTTAACATATGTTATAAAATATGTTACATATAATTCTATAGAACATATAATTTTAGATAACATATTTCAATACTCGAAAAGAATATTTTCTTTATAACAACATATTTAACTAACAAGAAGATTTACATCTTTCTTTTCTTTAAATATGTTGTTATAAAGAAAATATTAATTTGAATATTGAAATATGTTACATTTTACAAATAATATATATTAATATAGGTTGTATTTCTCTATTCTTTGTACATACTCTCAATATATAGGTATGAAGATTTTTGCCTCCTATTCTTTGAATAATAAACAACAAACGACATCTCTTACTAACGTAATATAATATATATTAATATAAAGTTGCATTTTCTCTATTCTTTGAACGTAAGTTACTCTCAGCGAGCAAAGTGACATCGTCACAATGCCGGGATGAGATTTTCAATCATATTCTTAATTTATTTGATTTAAAATATATGTTCTCGATCTGAAATCAGTAGTGGATTGCCCCAGTTCATCACACTTTTCCTGATAACAACAGAGTCATGCTGGTCATCGATGTAACTCTATTCAGTAGAAAGTTTTAAAATTAAAATGACGTGACTTCTTTTCTAGATTGAAAGTACGTGTAGAGTTAATTGTGATCTCCTGCCTATACGATGTCTATATCTTGTCTTGACTTTCATCTTTCCGACACGGTTATTGAGATTAAGGAAGGTCAGACAGACAGACAGAAAGACGACAGTGGGAATTTATAGGTCTACAATTTTTTTAATTGCAGCCGAAATAGAATAAAAGCAATACAGAGATGAAGACTTCAGCATCCTATTCTTTGAACAGTGAGAAATAATCCGCATCGCTTACTAACGTAAAAATTCACAGAATGAATAATAATTTTTATAATTATAAAAAAAAGTATATTTAAAGATAAATTATTATTAAAGAAAACAAAAAACTTAATCAATAAGTATTACTGTTATTGATAATATTTTTTTTATAATTATAAATAAAAATATTGCGAAATTAATTCTTTGCTTGACTTATCTCATTCTAACGGGCTGTTTGTTTAGTGAAGAAATATTTAAGTTGAATTATTACAATCCATTCAATGAACAAACACATTAACAAGAAGCATTTAGTCCTTTTAAGTCATTAATCAAGTTTTACTTCGTAAATGATTTAATACTGTGCATGGTCATTCGATTACGAATACACAATACTTATCTTCATTAAACATCTAAGAGAAGTTAACGTCTCCTCTTACTGTAAATTGATAGCTTATATATTTTTAAAATTAATTGTAATTAAATTTTTATTTTTATAAATATATTCAAAGTTTATTTCCTTTCAAAACCTATTTTATTTTTAAATGAGGATATTTTAAAAATTTTTGGTTTATGAATGCCAAGCTTAATTTACTCGACGTTCGTACAACAAAAGAAAATTTAATTAATCTAAGATGACATCACTTAAGAAATTATTAAGTAACCGTTTAAAATTATATACTTTAAAATATAGAAAAGGTATTATCTAAAAGATTGATGATATTTTCTATCTAGGTACTAAATTCCCTAAAGTAAATACCTTTTTCGTGTTACTTACAGTTAGTTTCAGTTTAGCAACTAAATATATTAAGAAGCTTATGTATTATATAGTTGCAAATTCTCCCTCTCCCACTGTTTATACGTGTTACATATTAAAGTAACGTTGCCAACATCGTTAAAGTTAGCAAACAATGAATGATTTTGTAAAAGACTAACAAATAAAATGTAAAGAAAAAAAAAACTAAAACTGCTTTTCGTCATTGAAGTGAGGGGGGATGAATGTTGATGTCATCGATGTGAACCAGGGAAACTGTATGTACTGTCAAGGGAGAGCAAGCAGATTTCTGAGCGCCCACCAATTGCAGTTAATCTCATTAACTGACAGAGAAAGTAATGGTCCCTACAGGGTTTTAAAGTACTAAGGAATCCCATTATTCTCTTCTCTGCATAAAAGGAGACTCGTTGTTATTGTTCGTAAGTACATTATCGTCGCACTAGAGAACACGATAGAAGCATTTTTCGGTGACTTCTGCCAAAAACTTTGACTCTTATATATCTCTTGTACGTCTTTCATTTATGGGGTATTGTATAAATTTAGAACAACGACTTTATATACATTCTGTAGTAAAATATTTAATTACTTACAGATTTCTTTTCTTCTCTCCACTTACTTATGCATTTATTGTAAATTTTACAATTATTATTATTATTATTTTTTTTTTTAAATAAAATTCTAAATGGAATAAATAAAACTATAATTTGTTTTTATTTTTGTTATAAATTTTAAGAACGTTATTTAATTAAACATATAAAGTACATATAATTTACTTTTGATTTATTATTTGTACTTTAATAATTATATTATTTCAAGTAAATTAACTATTGATTTCGTAATTTAACTACAAAAATTATAAATTTAATTAAACATAATTACTTATTAAAATGTAATTTTAATATAAGAGACAGAATGTTATTATATGAATTATTATTTATTTTTTAATCGAATAATATTTATTTTATTTTAAAATTAATTCAATTTTATCACTTTAAATAGTTTTAATTTATTTATGATTAACATTTTGAGATAAGTTTTGCTTGCTGAAGGATGTAAATAAGATATTTTTCTATAAAATAAACTTAGTTTGACACTCCATATAAATATTTTTATGAATAAATATAGCAAAAATTATTATATAAATATTTAAATTTATTATTATGATGAATCTTATCACCTAATTCAATTATCTTTGCATCCGAAATAGCACTTTAACGAAAAATAAATATGTTATAATTGAATGTCTGAGGTAAATTCATGTAAAAAATAAATTACTAATTAATCAAAAATATTAATTTTTCATAATAATATTTACAAGAAACATTTATCATTGATAATCAACCTATATAATCGATGAGATTAAATATCTAAGAGTTAAATTTGCTTGGAATGGATCATTTAAATGTCATTTAAAACATATAATCATTATAATTACTCACTTAATTAACAATTTAATAAACTTATGTTATATATTAAGAATAAAATATAAATTTATTTAATCAAATCTATCTTCATACAATTGGAAGTCCTTCTACAGTTTCAGGATGCCAATAGGATCAGCAATTAAATGGCAACTGAAATTAAATAAACAGTTGATAATTATTAATGATGAGTACTTCTATTCTCCAATAAAATTGTCATTCGTATAACAACTCTTTTCAATCAGCATCTTACGATCTTGGATCAAGCAGTGAAATGCCGAGGAGCTTCAGAGAAGATAAATTCAATATTTAATATTAATAATGAAAATAATGATAGAAATCGCCTATAAATATACAATCTATATAATTTTCTTTTAGTATTGATAAAATTAATAATTTATCACTGTAATTTTGGATTAACTCTCTCTAACAGGATGAAAAACAACCCTATATGGTGTTACTCATGATTAATTGGATTTAAAATGTCTTTACAATGTTTCCATACATGTTTATAATTAATACTATTTATTTACATAATACTTCTTCTATAAACCTATAAACTTGATAATAATATTTAAGTATCTTGCAAAACTTATAGTATATATTTTCAATTTAAGTAAAAGAAAAAAAGCATCTAAACTTTGAATATAACACATTTTTGAATATGAAAGAATAGTGAATAAAGTTTTACTTTTTTATATTTCGAACAGAAATTTTAGTTGTTTTTTCTTTTTTCTTTTATTCAGAGTTAATAAAAAAAGGAAAAAACCAATGATGTTTTTGGAAAAGGAACAACAACGTTATAACAAAGGATTTCAAATGTAACGGTTGTAACGATTTTTCTCAAGAGGGAAAAAGAGGGCCATTTATTGGAGATTCTTTACAAAAATTTAACAATATATATTATTATTTTATTAATTATAATCATAAAAGACACCTTTTCTACAATAATAAATAACATCACGCTTTTTATAATATAATTATAAATGGAGGAAGAAAATCTCTACAAGATACACACTACAAAAACAGAATTTATGATAGAAATTAATTAAAGAAATTGTTTTAAAATTCTTGAATTATTTTTAAAATTTTCTTTATTGATTTTTTTTATAAAAACCTTATTCAATTTTTTTACGTATAAGATAAAAATCATTATGTTTTATTTCATTTGTTTACAAACTTCCATCAACATAATTACCATTTTTTTTATATGAGCAGATATAAATAAACAAAATACATGTATTAAATTCCTGATTTGTATATGAATTAAGTTTTTAATTCTAAATTTATAATATTTAAAACTAAATCTTCTATCAGGAATAATATTCTAGATAAAATTATTATAAAAATGATTAGTTTGCTTTAGTAACTCGATACATTATTTTCATACAGACTATAGCATGAAAAATTCTTTTTGGTATTGATTTTTCTAGTTAAATATGTTTATAGATCCAGTGTAAATTTCCAAAATTTTAATCTGTTCAGCTACTAAATTATCGATGTAATCAGCAGTTGTATAACTGAATAGATAACACATTTTGAATGCTATCAGCAAAATCGATATAAACATTAAAAAAAATTATTTATAAAATATTTTATAATTTTTAAAATAATTTTAAAATAGAATACATATAAAAAA
>NW_019384617.1:494702-521323 GCF_000671375.1 Centruroides sculpturatus | reverse complement strand
TTGCCAGATTGTAAATATTCTTAATTTTGTAATTTATCAAAAATAAACATAAAAATTTATTAAATAAATTCAATTTTTAAAGATGTTATAAACAGATAATTTAATATTATAACAATTAATCTTTTTTTCTGTTTGAAATTTTAAAGCTTTACGTAAGTTTCCTTCAGAAATAAAAGCATATAAAATACACAAATAACATAATAAATATGCTAATATATCGTTACAACTTAAAATTAATTAAAACATCTACTTAATATAGAGAGAATATCATTCAAATATTCTTGTACAGTACATATAAACACAAAATAAAGTTTTAAAATATTATTTATTTACACATATATAAGAAAAAAATTGCAGAAGGACAATTGATATCTGCCCCAAAATAAAAAATATATAAATATAACAGATAAATAAAATTAAAAAGTGTACAACGCAATTTTACATTTTAATTTAAAATGAAAAATTACCTGTTTATTGTATAAAATATAATTTTCACCAGCAAAAAATTTTAGTTAGAAATTTAAATATATTCGGCTGTAAGCTGTTAGTAGCTTTCATTAGAATATCACAAAATAGAACAATATGTTTAATTAAAATATAAGTGGAATACAGCTATTGTTTAAACATTTAGAACAAAATACATAAAGCATAAGCCCATAGAATTAAATGTGTATAAAAAAAAATTAAAAAAATATAGTTAATATTACACGATATTAAACCTGTGTGTCCTATACCAGCTTATAAAAGCATTTCCATGCCTCTGATAAGCAATCTGCATCCATACGATTTATGCACAAGTGATCTTTTGCATGCTTACAAACAGTCAATTTTTTTTGACAAATCTACCAGCATTCAAATCCCTGGCAGTTTTCAAAAGTTTGGTATAAGCGAACTCTATTTTTGTTTGTGCAAAACTCTCGAAAAGCCTATTCTTGAGGGGTCATGACATAAATATAGGGAGTGAGAATTGGAAGCGTGTAGTGCCAACGCGATCTGCCAAGGGGTGCCTCCTGGGAAGACTTTCTACGGGAAACTGGACCCCTGTTTACGTGTAACACACGTGAAAAAAAACCCAGATAACTCAATGGTTTAGCCACTCGGTCACTAGTAAGACAGTTAGTTTCTTCGCAATGTGAATTTGTTTACATTTCGAATAAACCAAGAACCATTAAAAGAAACCAATAAGGATAAGTTTTTACCTATTTATTAAATAAATCATACAGTAAATTAGTAGTATAATGGCAAAGATGTCACGGCTTTTTCAAGCAATTGCCACTTAGTCTATTCTTTTTCTTGCATATTTATTATATACGTGTCTATTTGAATGAGCATAGACGATTTTACAGTGATTAACAGGAAAAATTTACGTTTAAATTATCAGTTGGAAAGTTCTCAGAAGAAAGTACATTTTTATACACGAAAAGACTGCAATAAAAGTAAAATTATGTAATAAATTTTCTTATAAATTCACATGTTTGGACAATGAAATATACTCTATTCAGTGTTGATAAGATTACTGAAAACTATCATCGTGTATATTACAAACAATTCATGAACACAATAAACAAGACAATGTAAAAGATTGCTTGAGGCTTGAAGTTTATAAGAATACATCATATTCTTCAATTATTTACAGGAAGAAATTATTTATAATTGCAATTTAAGAACAAATGACAGATACAGATAATACTGAAAAACATATTTTACAGGATATGACATTAGGTATAGTTGAGAGCGAGTTTATTACATGATTAGTGAGACAATAATTCACATCACATAGCTTGCAATCTTTTTAATCAGATAGATTTTCTTTATAGAAATAAAATACAGTAATAAAGTATGCTCATAAAGTAATAAAGTATTGGAAACACAATGAGAAATTTAATCTCACAAAGTATATTATGTACAACTGTATAACTGAAATATATATATATATATATTTATACAATTTATGAGAACAAAGTGGACAGCGTCAATTTTCATTAAAACGACAAGACAATATCTGTAATTAGTCAGATACTGTAAACAAAGCATCGTATGACATCATTTTGTTCGTAATATCTCTGAAACACAGCTTACCAATGATCAATTTAGAATATAATATAATCCTGATTGCTTTCTAAATTTATTAAAAATTTTATAGAAGATAAAAGGCGCCAGATTTTCTTAAATATTCTTATATTTAGATGCAAAAGTCACTTAAATTTAGATAATACAAACATTAATACACGAAAAAGTCCACACTTTATATCCTGCAAGTGTTAATTGATAATTAAATTTTGATTATTTGACTTTTAAAGCTTATTTCACAACATATAGTAAAAATTACTTTATTATTTTTAATATATTTATATAATTAAGGAAAAAATAATAGAAAAACAATATAATATAAAGAATGTTGAGGCTTTGAAAGTAAACATTCATTTATTTTTTAAAATTACAGAATTTTATTATTATGAGTGTTTATCGTTATTATGCTTATGGAAAACAATGAAGATATATTTTCAATATCCTTCTATAATTTTAATTACAGTTTATTCACATTAATCCATGTACAATTTCTGACATTTAAGCCAATAAAATATTTACAACATGAAATAACTACAGTAATTATAGATTCCTAAAAACTTTATCAGATTAATTAATTAATATATTGAAATAATAGAATAATGAATTACTTTAATTGCTATTTTAATAAATTAAAAACCTAGTTTGATAATTTATAAAAGTTAGCACCATATTAATACATAAATATAGTACACTAATTAGTTCAGGAAGTCAAAAGCTAATAGATCAAATGCTTTTGGTTAATTTTATGACTATTTTTAGCAAAAAATATCATTAAAGTATGATTCTGTTGAAGGACTGTTTGCATACCTCAACAAAAGAAAGTTCAACTGAAGAGCGCTCACAGAGAGGAACCAGGAAGAACAACTCCTCGTAACATTTCTTTCATTCTATCATTTTTCTTTTTGTTTTTTTTTGTAGAGGTATTTTATAAGAGTAAATTAATTTTAATAAATCGTTACACAGAAGTAATTAAAATCTACGATAGCAATCCCCATTTAGTTTTCCTTTAAGCAGTATGCAGGCAATTTACCATTTGGAAGGCACGTTATACAGGATAACTACAATTTTTGCTGCTTTTTGCATGTAAATCTCATAGTGATATCATAAATAGAACCAAATCTGTTTAAGTAATATAATTTTAGTTAATCAGTTGTCCCTCCTAAGACAAAATCTTATGGGCATCCTTAGTTGAAAGTATATTGGTATGCCAAATCTATGTTATATCTTAATCATTTCAAGATGCTCCCAACTTCAGTTCTAACAAAAAAAAAAAAGTTCAGAGCAGAATGGGTCTGTTGAACATTTTTGAACATGAATATTGGAAGCCATGCTTCTGTTGAAACTATATTTGAATACCAAAGATGAAGTTTTCTAGCTTTTTGAACTAAGATACCTCGTTTAATTACTTATGTGAAATCTTAGTTATTATTGGCGAAATTAAACCACAATTTAACGGAATCCAAAATATAGATCTCACAACGTAACAATAACGAGCAAAAATTTTTAGGTTGCAATTTTTAATCATATTTTTAACTTATTTAATTTAAAATATATGCTCTCGATCTCAAATCAATATTGTCTTGCCCCTGCACATCATACTTTTCCTGACAACAGAGTCCTGCTGGTGATCGACGTAACCCCATTCTGTGAAAAATTTTTCGAATTGAAATCACGTGATGTCCGGTTTAGACTGGAAGTTCATATATAATAAATCGGGGCTTCCTGCCCCTAAGCTTTCCATATCTGATCTCGATTTTTATCTATCTAACACTGTCCACGAGATTAAGGAAAAACAAAGAGACAGTGGGGATTTATAGATTAATAATTTTTTTCAATTTGCAACCCGAAAAATGTGAAGATGTTCTTAAACAATTACGAAACTTTGTTTTTCCACTTGTTTCTAATAATTTATCAACAACATTTTAATGTAATATACAGTCAAACCTTGATATAGCGCCATTCTCGTAAAGTGACAAACAGATCTACTCCATAAACATTAGATGAGGACTCCGTGAATTACTAAACAAGCGATTTTGCATTGCAAACGACATTGCTATCATCAAATTACGTGACGTTCAACCCCCTAAATTCAAACTTGTGTGTAGATCTAGTTACTGTATAAAATTTTTAATGTTTGAAGTTCTTCAATTTAGCGCTACAGGTGATTTAGTGAAAATTTTAGAAGCGATGATAAATTGAGGTTTGAGTATTAATAACGCTATTATCGACTTATTCTTTCATTTATTCCAAAATAAAAAATAATTCTGTGGGAAATTCGGAGAAAAATTTTTATTTCACCAAAGGCAAATTATAGATTTAAATATCATTTTAGAACACATCCTTAGGCGTTTAATAATTATTCAATAGACTATAATAGATTATGATTCTCTTCTATTAATTCCTTATTAATTAGAAAAAAATATTAATTTTCTTTCTAATTACCAAAGATGAAAGTTATTTAATAAATGTTAATTGAGAAAGAAGAGAGATTTTGAGAACTTATAAAATAAGAAAAACAAAGAAAATAAAATTCATAAGCAGTAAATTAAATAAATAATTCTTTTCTATCACTTTTAAATTTATTTTACTTTTTTAAAATACGTAAATTTAAAATTGCATTTCATAAACTAGTATAAAGCATGAAGAAAATAATTTATAAATGCTTTTAAAAAGATTTACTTACTGAAAATCTATTTTAATAGTATGTGAGCTATTATAATTAATTTTAATTATAATAGTTTATAATTGTAATTATTAAAAGTAATTACAGAAATGATCCCTTTAAACGTAATTGCTTTTATTTTGTGTTGCAAACTGCAATATTCATATATATTTTTCAACATTATTATTATTATTATGTTTCTTTATTTTTAAGAGTATTTAAAGTGTATAAACCTTTAAGATCATTTAATAGTCATGAAATTCTAAGAGAAAAATACCTCCAAAAACACCTCTGTTTTCTCGTCTTCTCACTTTCTTCCTATCATAGACTTTTGGATAGGCTCTACCCTTTAATAATAATAATAATAATAATAAAACAGTGGACTATCGATATAGTAAATGCTTATGGGAATGAGCTATATAAAAAGCAAGAATATGGCAAGAACCAACAAAACAATTTTCGTATATCGAAAGTACGCTATATCGAGGGGGTCAATATACCAAGAGTCCACTAATTTTAAACAATTTACTTAATTATAAAATAATATTAATTTTTCTTAGATCATAGAAAATTTCCGTAATTGACTTCAATGTTTAAATTTTTTAAATATGCGAAGGTTTTAGCAAAGTCAGTTCAATTTTATACAAGGGGGTCCACAAAATTTTGACTATTATTTTTAGTAATGCAATTTTTTCCAAAAGAAACGACTAAACTATTATAAAATTGGAATTGGTCAAAACGCTAGCACAAATATAGTGGGCTATAACGGAGCTTCCTACTTAATTTTATAGAAGATTAAAGCTCTTAAACAGTTTTGAAATATTCATATTTAATTAAGTAATTATTATCGTTTTCTAGATGAACAAATTCTCTTATTTTCTAACAAGAATAGTCTCAAAGTAAGCTTTCTCTCTTTTGTTTAAGAATAGTTATGAAACAATACTTTGGAACAGTTCTTAACTCCTTAAGCAGCGAGCATTCTAAATTCTTAAGAAAATTTTCAAAGAAAAGCTTAAGAGCTGTTTCAAAGAATTGTTCTTAAGAATTATTATTTGGTGTTGTTGTTCTTTCAAATGCTCTTATTTTTAAAGGAAGACAGTTTTAATGATTCAAAAGGTTCTAAATCATTTATTTTCCAATGAACTTGTCTGACTCTGGAAACTTGTTCAGCGGTTTAGACGTGAAAAGGTAACAGACAGACAGACAGAATTACCTTCGAATTTATAATATTAGTATGGATTAATTAATATGAATTTCTGCTATAAGGGGTACGCGAGTTTGAGCTCTTTCTTGAAGTGGTACGCAGGAAAAACTAATTGGTACCCACTGATTTAGATAATAGAGCCGGGGTTAAATAGATGACCGGCATGATTCTGTTATTATCAGGAAAAGCATCATGTACAGGACCAAGACACTACTACTAATTTGAAATCGAGAGCTTATATTTTAAATTAAAAAAATTTAAAATATGATTAGAAATTGCAGCAACTTTTGCTCGTTACTCTACAAAAATAATTTTATACAATTATTCCATGGAATATATAATTACTTTTAATCAAAATGCTGATTCATAGCATACCAAACATTAATTTATTTGAGCAATTTAAATAGAATAACTGAAATGTAATTAAACATTTTGATTTTTCTATATTAAGAATGACCCAAAAATTGCCGAAAAAAGATTAAAAATTACAGAAATTATTCTGTAAAATATATAAAATTATAATATTATTTTAAATTTTAAAATACTTTACAAATTATATATTGATTCCTCTAGAGCTAAGTGTAGCACGCATGCCACACTTTGGAAAACATTAGTCTAGAACAATACTTTCTATCAGGAATTTCAATAGATAAAGCTTAGAAAAATCTAAATTTCCAGCATTCAGATAACAAATTTTAAATTATAAACAACAGTTTATTCTCGTATCGATGCTATTTCCTTATCTCATATTTAAAACAGTAAATACGTAAATATTGATCAGTTTGTTGCATCATTTGTATTAATTTTTAAGAAATGTATTTATAAATTAATAAGGAATATATTTGATCATTTACATTATTTAATCTTCAGATATTACAGAATTTGATTTCTATCTATAAAAATTGCATGCGAAACAATAGAGTGTTGGCAATTTTCTATTGTTCTCTATATTTTTATGCCACTTAATTCATTTTTTAAATACTTTTCCTAGTTTATTTGAAGAGTAAAATGTCAAAAGTAAATATTAATTTAATTTCCTTGAAGATTTTACTTAAATACTTTATATATTCTGCTTATTTCATAGCAGACAGCACGTATTATAGTTAAACCTCGATATAACGCACTTGTAAATAGCGCCACTTTTGTAAAGTTTAATTAATATTTGTCTGCAGATATTATTGCATTTGATTCTCATTGCTTGAAAAACTTTCGGTTTAGCGCCATGTTCATTTTCGAAAAGAGAACAAAAAGTGGCGCTAAATCGAGGTTTGACTTTTCAATGAAAAGTAATTATATTTTTGTAGTTTCTGCAACAAAGAGTATCATAATACACGAACTTACTCTCCACAAGGAAGAATTCATGTCAACTTTAACATGGACGAAATCCATATTTCAGCTAATTTAAGAAAGTTATAGGAGAAATTTTTTTAAATATTTATTTATTGTCTTCCAGCATTTATAAATGTATGATGAATTGAATTTTCTACTTGAATTCAATCTGGATTTCTTGACTTTATCTATTTCTTGTTATATTACATGTTAGGTGATGCGAACAGTGATTTTTCTTGAAGGGATAATCCAGAATGACGATAATTCAATAGTTTCTTTGGTCCAAATAGTGGTTATCAGAACATTTTAATTCGTTATTTATCTTCATATTTTGTTTTATGACTTCACTATCGATGATATTCTTGAGTAATATAGTATGTATTCTTCATATGCAGTCTTCTAAAGTTTTATTCTTACAATTTCTTTATTTAAAATTTAATTATTTTATTAGAACAGAGTGAAATTCATGATTAATGAGATGAAGAAAGAAACGTCATTAAACTTCTATTGAACTGAATATAATCAATTAAAAATGAATATAAGCAATTAAGTATGATTCTTTACTTAAAATAAGAACTCATCAATTTAATTAGTATTAAATAATTATCTAAAATGGCTACTTCATAATTCTAAAAATTTTAAAGAGATTCGATTGAAGAGCAATGGAGGGATTCAGAATTCTAACAAGAAGAATATATTTTTCTACTTTGTTGCACTTACAACAACAATACTTATATTTGATGCTAGTTATACTTAACTTTTAGTGAGAGATAATCTACTTTTAATGGTTACAAGCTCTTCAAACAATGTTTTTTTATTAAGATCTAACAAGTCGAAATTCAAGCTTATACTTGGATTCTTAAAAGAAAGAGTATTTTTGAGAGTTACATATTTTTTTCTACGCTTCTGACAAAGATTTATTTCATAAAAATAACATTAAATCTTTCTAATTCTTGCTTGTAGTATCGTAAAAAAATCTCATAAGCGCACGTTGATGCGAAAATGCTCTGTTAACACGTGTAAAGAACTAAAATGAAATTTCTATCGTGAATTTAATTATTTTTCTTCGTGTTAGACGCAGAATTCTATCTATACAAATAACATTGAACTTAAAATGTATAGTTTAATTCAAGTTTATGCTTGAAATCTCCATAAAATTGAAAGGCACAATATCATCATAGAAAGGTAGGAGTCCTTCTATTTTCGATTAAAGTAGATACACCATGTTAAATCAGTTTCATAGTAGCCGAAGTTATTGCTTAACAGTCGAAAGCAACTTCAATATAACTGGAAGGAAATATCTAAGAATAACAAATACAATTACTAGATTTCCCATTCTGCATATATATATATATATAGTTCATGGGTAAACATCTTTATATATTTAAAGTCATTTATTAAAATAGGAAGAGATATACTCTTATAACTAGTTTTGAAATATATTTTCATATTATATAAGTTATAAAATGTAGATTTAATTATATATATAGGGGAGACCGGGGCAAGATCGGCATGTTAAGCTTTACTTAAATTTTCTGTAATAAATGCTGCTGTAAACTGAAAAAAAAGCTTTGCCTATTGTCTATTGGAATGTTTCCTTACTATAGAACTGGTTAAAATCAGTTTGGAAATAAAAATAATTAAAATAATTACAACTTTACAAGAAGAGAGAAATTGCCGAAGTTGCCCCGGGTATAGGGGCAAGATCGGCAACTTCTCTCTTTTTGTAAAGTTGTAATTATTTTAATTATTTTTATTAAAGTTGCCCCTGGTATAGGGGCAACAGTAATGGGGCAAGATAGGCACGTATATAAAATTATGTTATTAACAATGTATAAGTTGGAATTCACTATTAAAACAAAGAAATACAAATCCAACACCCATTTAATATTATTACAACGAAATGCAAGTTCAAAGACATATATACATGAATAACAAATGCAAACATGTTTTCATTTATCATCTGTTTGATTTTTATCCTTTGCTTCTAATGTGGCTTTATGTTGCCGATCTTACCCCGCTAGTCATGATTTCGAAACATTAAGTACAACCCTGAGAACAGAATGCCAAGCCACGATCTGGCCACGTGAATAAGTTGAAGTTACATCCTTCTAACAGGAAAAGTAACTTTCGTTATCATGGAATTATAACAAAACCTGCCAATTCAATATAAATGGAAAAAAAATATTATATGGAATTGAACGAAAATGAAAATTTGCTTGATAATTCAACTACGCTTGTTGGAGAACAATAAAAACACTACACTCAACAAGCCACCAATAAAACTCAACTGCCTAACCTATAACCAAAGTCTCCTTTTAATTTGTTTTTAAAAAAAAGCGCTTGACAAACTTGCCCCGCATGCCGAAGTTACCCCGGTCTCCCCTATGTATATTTAAACTTGGATATTAGATGAAGAATAAATAATAAAAATTATTTAAAGTTTTTTTAAAAATTAAACATTTTTGAACTAAAAACAAACGAAAATGAATTAAAATTAAAGAAGGGTCAAAAATTTAACCAAAAAAAATGTACATTTTTTCAAACTTGAAAATTCATTTTCTAAGCTCAAAAAAAGTTAATTTAAAAAATTCTAATGACTTTTTTGAGTTTGTTTTTAAATTTCAATTTTTTAAAGCTCAAAACAATCAAAACATTTTATTTTTAAAGTTGTTTTCAATTTTTTGGAATTTTTTTAAATTTTATTTTAGTTTGTTTATAAATTTTTTAAAAGATTAAAACAATGAAAAAAATTGAAATTTTACACAAAAATTTTACGATTTACTCAAACAAAGATTTAAGAAATACATAAAAACTATTAATTTTTTAAATTACAGTAATACCTCGAATTAACAGATCCCGATTTAACTGATATCCCTTCTCCAATTTGTCTGTTAAACCAAAATTTACAATATTATTATTATTTAATTAAAAAAATATGTATTAAATTATAAAAATGTCAAAATAATTTACTTTTAATTTGATTTAAAGCTTAAGAAACTATTTAATTAGATACAGACTTTAATGATTTATTAGTATAGTTTCATATAAATAATCTAATTTTTCCATAATTACTTTCATAATTACATAAAATATTAACCTGAGTTATTGCATTATAACCGTCAATATATAATTTTATTATTAAAATATAATAATAATTTATGTTGTAATCATTATATTATATTATTTTATTTAGAAAATTAAATACAAAATATTTTATTATGTTATAACATTACATGTTGTAAATATTTTTTTTCTTATTATATACGGCAAAAACCTATTTAAAACAGAAACCTGTAAAGCCAGAAAAATATTCAGTACTGCGAGATTCCGGTTTAAACAGGTTTTACTGTATAATATATTTAATTAAATCTACAGTAAAACCTTTCTAAAGCGTTACTAAATATTCTGTTTTCTACCATCCGTTTTAAACAGGTTTTACTGTATTTTATAAAAATATAAATTCTAAGAATTCTAAAATCATATTCATGAATATTCTATTATTTGAATTTAATTATTTGTTATAAAATGATTTTATTTTGAGGAAAAATTTGATTAAAATGAGTAAAATTAGTTATTAATTAATATAAAATTCATTATTTCAAAATATATTAAAATATTAATTCTAATTTATATTAAAGTTTCTAATTTTCAATTTTAATTAATTTTAAAATTAATTTTATAATATTTTCAACACTTTTAAATATAAACAAATTAATAATGATATTTTCTATTATTTCTAGAGCTTTGTTTTGATAGAATTTTATATATTATTATTGGACTTTCTACACTATAAGTTAAATCTCTTCAATAACATCATTCATGATATTTAATAGGATTAAAATATTTAATATTTAATTTTACGTTTAATACATTTTGCTAATTATTTTTAATTATTAAAATGCTATTACAAATTGGTAATAAGTTGAACTGAAACAATTTTTTTTACTAAATATAATAATAATCCTATAAATTAGAAAAATAAAGTAATGATGTTCTTATTTAAAATTTATGTCTTTTACATTAATTTTTATATGAATTTGAATTATTTATGTGGAAATAATCTTCTTTGAAGCATGTTTTTTAATAGAAACAACACTTAGAAATGATAAAACTGAAGCATATCTAATATTATGTTTGTCATCTTCAGACTTTCTGAAAGAAATGTGTAAATTTCCTAATCTAGATAAAATCAATCATTTAAATATCCAGACAATATCTAAAATAATAAAAATAGCATCAAATGAAAAATTCCTGAAAGAATTGTAAATATTAACATTACTAATTATTGGTAAAGAATGGATGAATAAGATGAGAAGAAAGAAAGATTTTCAACCAGAGAGAATAGAAACAGACTGATTTTAATAATAAAAGATACTAATTAATACACAGATTTGTTAATTCTTAAATTGGAAATATATCTTAATAATGGAAAAAGTGATGCTCACCTCATATCGATATTGTTTATCTGTTCAAACTGACATTCTCTTTAATAGAATTGAAATAATTTCCTGATCTGTGGAGAAGTCACTTTAATGATTTTTCAAGTGATTTTAATATCTAAATAATGTCTAAAATAAATAATCTTTATTAAATAAGATTAAATAAAAACAACTATAAAATTGTAAGTGAAAATCAAACTAATATTTAAAAACTTTAAATAATTTAACAAAATTTAAAAAATTAACAGAAGGCTATTTGGAAGATTCTATTTAAAAGAATTCCAATCGCAAATAATTCCAGTTAACTTGAAAGTAAAGCTTAATTTTTAGTTAACTAGTTACTTGTTTTAAAGTTACTTTAGAAAAAAGGTAAAATAAATAATAGTTATCAGATTCTCTCATCAAAATTTAACATAAGTATTCAAAAATTTCATATGCTAATATAATTTTTATATATTTGTTTCTTATCCATAGCCACAATTTGAGAAAGTTTAAGAATGTTTTTTCATTTTTTTATCAATATATTTGCTATAAACAGATCATAAAATATATCTCCATAACAGTAGACCATTAATTCAAAAATGCTTTACCTTATTAAATANAAGACACTACTACTAATTTGAAATCGAGAGCTTATATTTTAAATTAAATTTATCTTATTTAACAAGAAATGAGTTTTAGATGAAAATTTTCTTTAAAAATTCTTCCTTCATTTATGTTTTAATAATCATTCACTATAACTTTTATACACATTCATTTCTGTAAATGATAATATCCATGTGAAGTAATATACACTGGCAGAAATTGAAAGTGTTACACCCACTCAGTATAGTCGAAGACATATGAAATTGGGGCAAAAGAATCTTTTTTTGAAGGGTATTGAATGATCAAAAATTAAATGAAGTACATACAGTGGTATGAAAATTATGGAGACATTTGTTATGTAAAATTGCCATAGTGTTTAGTTTATAAGTTGTGAACTGTGTTAGGGAACATAACTTTTTTTGGCCCACAGGTTATTGGTGACCTGCTATGCCATATCGATGAGTGAGAACTCCGTACACCCAAATGTCTGAATTTGAAAGAGGTCATATAATTGGCATTTCAGAAATGGGAGCATCATATCGTGAAATCGCCCAAAGGACTGACCGTACTGCAATGTCAGTACAAAAAGTGGTCACAAGGTGGATGCAGGAAGGGTCCAGTACTCGCAGACCTGGCACAGGTCTACGCAGAAGGACGACGCCACATAAAGACCGCCATATTGTGCGGATGGCAGATGCTGACAGATGGGCGATGGCAGCACAGATCCGAACAGTAGTTACTGCCAGAGTCATCCCACAGACAATAGACGTAAACCGATTGCTTGATACTGGGCTGATATCTCGGACTCCCATGCAACGTGTACCCTTAACCAGATTTCATCGCTAACAACAGCTAACGTGGTGTGCTGCTAGACGTAATTGGACACATGAATGATGTACAGTTGTGTTTAGTGATGAATCCCGATTCTGTTTAGGCCAATGTGATAGTCAGCAACATGTCCGCCGGTGTGTTGGAGAAAGGTCCCACTCTGCTGTAATTTTAGAGTGTTACTCAGGTCCAACTCCTGGTGTCATGGTTTGGGAGGCAATAAGTTAAGAGAGCAGGACCGAGTTCGTGGTTGTTGAAGACACAATGACCGTCCACCAGTATGTTGACAGGGTGATCCAGCCAGTAGTCATACCTTTCATGAACACCATCCAAAATGGTATCTTCCGACAAGATAATGTCCGTCCTCATGCTGCTGCCATCACAAGACAGGCCTTGCAAAGTGTCGCAATTATGGATTGACCTGCCCAGTCTCCAGATTTATCCCCTATAGAGCATGTCTGGAATATCATGGGTAGACGGATTACATCTCATGGCCTTCTAGCGAGCACTGTACAACAACTGACTGCACAAGTTGTGCAGGCATGGAGAGACATACCCCAACAAGACATTCAAGCACGTATTGATTCAATGCCTACAAGGATCCAAGAGTGTATCCATGCTCAAGGTGGGCATACCACTTACTGAAACATGTACCAAACATCAATAAAACCTTGCTTAATTCATTTCATATTGTGTACATTTCTTCTGGGTATGCCCCTGTACATATTTACCAAGTTTCGTGACTTTCCACCAATTCTATCTGGGTGTAACACTTTCAATTTCCACCAGTATAATATAAAATTTGTATTATAAACACATTAAAAAGTTGTAATATTATAAAAAGATAATAAAATTAAATATATGATGATAGTAATTAAGAAAAAATTCAAAATCTTAATTAGTTAATTATTAATATTATAAATGTTTATAAGTAAAAAAAATACAGAAAATTTATTCAAGATATAAAATTTAAAATTTAATATTTTATAAAGTAAATTTATGAATATCTTTAACATCAATTTAATTCAATAATTTATATAAATAAGCTTAAAATTATCTATTTACAAGATATTTTTATAATAAATGATATCTTGATATTATAGCATATTTATATTTTATAAATAATAAAAAATATTTAAAAGTTCTTCGACATTTAGTTTTTATATTATATAAACAAACTATCTTGATTCACTTTTTTAAAATTTATCATTTAAATAAGTTATTCATTTAATTTTAAAATTTAAAATTTTATTTATAAGCATTGAATGAATTAAATATTGAAAATAATCTAAATAAATTAAAACTTATTATAGAAATAATTTATTTTATTTATAAAATTAAATTTTAAATTGGAAAACTTTATTTTATTTTAAACTTTGTAAAAATTTAATTAATAACTTAATTTTATATATATTATAACATATTTTTCTACAGCTGTGATTAACTTATTCTAAATTAAACTTAAAAAAAAAATAATTTTTAAACATTACTTGCACTTTATTTAATTGTTTCACAAGTTAACTTTCTGATGAAATTTGCAAATATTTATTTTAAAAATATTTTTCTTTTTATATATTTCCAACTGAATCAAATGAGTTAATTAATTATTATATGTACTGTACAGTACATACAGTACTATAATCAATGATTATGTAACAAATTCTCCAAAAAAATAGCTAGGTTTATTAAATTAAATCATTAAATTTAATCAAAAATTACCATATTTACTTACTGAGTCCTTCTACTAAGATTTTTAAAAGGATTTTCTCAGGTTTTAACATTTAATATTATAATTCGCTTTATTATAAGTTAATGAATGATATTAGTTACGAAAAAAATAATTTCATTAAAAAATAATAGAAAAGGGTGAATTTAAGTAAATATTATTATATATTTTGAAATTTTCACTAAGGGCTGGTTTAATTGTAAACGACAACGCAATCTGCTGAGAGGAATGCCTCCTGGGAGGTCTTTTATGGGAAACTGAGCCCTATTTACGTGTTGCTAACGGGAAGAAAACCCGGTAAACTTCACGTGACAAGCCTGTTAGGCGAGATGCGAACCCACGACCAACTATCAGTGTTTAGTGGTTTTATCCACTCGGCCATTGGTGGTCTAAATTCTCACTAAGAAAATTTATAAATCTTATTCAATATATAACTTATTTGAACGAAAAAAGGGTCAAAATAACACATATTTTTAAGAACAATGCACAAATTCCTTTGTTCGACGAATTAATTACTTTATTTAATAATTTTTTTATTTACAAGATTATGTTTCGATCTAATTTTTATTACAAACGTTATCTTTACTTAAAATATAATTAAAAATATGCAGTTTTAGTACTTAAATAATTTCTTAATTCTTTTAAATACATTACATATATTTTAAGCATAAATTACATCGTGAATAGGATTTAATGACAGTAATGACAATGCAGATATATAGATCAACGAGATAGATAGATCAATGATATAGATTCGAAGTAGATATGTCTTATGCCTACTTGGAATCTATCATCGATGAAGGAGATAAATCCTTTCAATTATACACAATTTTTCTAATTAGACAAGCTTGAAATGATCAGTAACATAATAAAAATCAGAAATTTAGAGAATGCAGGACATGTTTATAATATTTTATCCTTGATACTTATTCCACCATGAAGACAACACCTTGAAACATAATCTTCTTTTAGGAATATCCTTCAAATATTATTTAAATTATATGGAAATAATATCTTTTGCTTTATTTTTAACATTATTTTCTCGATATAAATATTCCAAATTAATGTATTAGAAGTTTTATTGATTATCAAAATCAATTCAGATCATGGAACTAAAGAAGATGGAGAAGAAATTCATCCCAATTCATCATTTAGCTTATACTTATCAATAATTATCTGACATATTAATTTAAGTTACTATATCAATTNTAAACTTAAAAATATATTTCTTATATATATTAAATTTAAATAAATTCATTAAATTTTACGATTATTTTATTGTATAATAAAATAAATCATTCAAATTAATAATCTAACTCCATCAATATAGTGTAATAATATCAGCCTAACCCTCTTCTAGTATAGTTTAATGGTAGTAACAATTTAATCCCTTCTAGTTTATTAATAATTTAGTAAATATAATAAAATAAACTATAAAATATCTCAGTAGTTTATAAGGAAAAAAAACCTCAAAAATTATTACTTCTACCCTAAAATAACTTAAATATAAATAATTAAAATGTTATAAATTTATTTATTTTAGCCTCACCCCTTTGAATTGGTTAAAAATATTTAATTAAATCTTTTTATTTTCTTAATTTCTCAAATATAATTAAGAAAATTTATAATCCGCTAAGTGTGCTCCTGTTTATTATTATTTAATAAATAAGTGGTGGGTATTTAAAATAAATAAATAAGAAAGGGTTGTATGTCTTGTAAATGTGCTACTCGTAAAGGTAATGAATTATATGCTATAAATTACAGTTGAATTTACAGAATAAACGAAAACAAAGAGCAATTTTATATAAACAAATCCATATTTTTATTGGATAATAAAGTATTTAAGCAAACGAGCCCCAAAGTGATCTTTTACATCACAACAAACGTGACAAATATATAAAAGAAGCCATTTATTCAGCAATAAAATACATAGATGCAATCAATATTTAAGATATTTTTAATTAACTTTCTTAAATTTTTTTAATTTTTTTGAAAATGCAAGAGCTTCTACTATTTATTTTCGAAGGCATCGAGTGTTAATAAACCAAAAATGCCACACACTAACCCATTACGTGTAAGGTGTAAGAGCTTTATTTTTTAAGTGATTTATTAATCCTAGATGAGTGAAATTTAAAAGAAAAAAGTATAAGGAAAAATAATTATTATAATTTATCTGGATGAAGGAGAAACATATATAGGTCAAAAATGATCCCCTCAAATTTTTACATTTTTGTACTCTGGACCTTGAAACGTCGAAAAATGCAAAATTCTGAAATTTTACAGGAAAGTTTGTATATTAAGGGCATTCATGTTATTAAATTTTAGAGTTAAAGGTCAAGAGGGAGGGGAGATACAAGGGATCGTGTGTCATATCTCGATGGGTTCGAATTTAATAAAGATTTTACTCGTTATTAGCATTTACGATTTTTTTAAGATATAAAATACATCTTTACCCTCAAATTTAAGCTTTTTGCTGTTTTATACTAATTAATAATATTAAAAAATTTTTTTTTATAAAATCTCGTAACAGATGGCATTACCATACAATTTTAACTCTTGCGGGAAAAGTTGCGCAACTTTTTGCTTGATTTTTCATTAAAAATTCATTACTTTTTCTTTATTAGAATAAAAGAGATTAATATTTACTACTTGTCATGTATATATATATTTATTTATTTATTTATATACAGTTGCCCCCCATAACACTGTTGATAATTCCGTTTTATATGAATTTTATGTTGTACGAGTTACTTAGATTTTACAAATACGTGTGCCAGGATGTGAACGGCTCACGTATTTGTAAAATCTAAGTGACTCGTACAACATGGAATTCATATAAAACGGAATTATCNCACAAAGATACTTATCCTTAAGTGCATTTGCATACACTCAAAAAAAACAAAACAAGGTAAAAAATAAAGGGTAAACTTTTACACAAATAATACTAAAAAATCTTTTTTTCTTCTTTTCTAATTTTCAAATTCAATAAAATTAAAATTTGTTACTTAAACTTGATTAAAAGACATTATTTTATTCAACTTTTGTTATAATTTTTACTTTCCTGATGTTATTGATATATATAACAGAGGGAAGTATGGAGATAGGTCAAAAATGATCCCCTCAAATTTTTACATTTTTGTACTCTGGACCTTGAAACGTCGAAAAATGCAAAATTCTGAAATTTTACAGGAAAGTTTGTATATTAAGGGCATTCATGTTATTAAATTTTAGAGTTAAAGGTCAAGAGGGAGGGGAGATACAAGGGATCGTGTGTCATATCTCGATGGGTTCGAATTTAATAAAGATTTTACTCGTTATTAGCATTTACGATTTTTTTAAGATATAAAATACATCTTTACCCTCAAATTTAAGCTTTTTGCTGTTTTATACTAATTAATAATATTAAAAAATTTTTTTTTATAAAATCTCGTAACAGATGGCATTACCATACAATTTTAACTCTTGCGGGAAAAGTTGCGCAACTTTTTGCTTGATTTTTCATTAAAAATTCATTACTTTTTCTTTATTAGAATAAAAGAGATTAATATTTACTACTTGTCATGTATATATATATTTATTTATTTATTTATATACAGTTGCCCCCCATAACACTGTTGATAATTCCGTTTTATATGAATTTTATGTTGTACGAGTTACTTAGATTTTACAAATACGTGTGCCAGGATGTGAACGGCTCACGTATTTGTAAAATCTAAGTGACTCGTACAACATGGAATTCATATAAAACGGAATTATCAATAGTGTTATAGGGGGGTCGACTGTACATGATTTAACTTTCTAACTGTTTAAAAATAAATTAAACTTTATTAAAACTTCAGTATCGGTCGATAGAAAAGCAATAAAATTTTAGATTAGAATATTAACTTAAAATATTAATTTTGTCAGTACTTTAATGAATATAGAATAAAAAATAAATAACATAAACGAAAATTAAACTGTTAATATATATTTATACTACTTAAAAATAACATTTTTAGTAATAAAATCATGAAAAAATTAGTGTTTTCATGATTATTACATTGTTAACTTATAAGTTAGTATTAATTGTTCTAGTCTAGTAACAGTCTAAGTCCTTCTAATCTAGCACTAGATTAGACCGTAGAGAAATGCTTTAACCCAGAATATCTTAAATTAAACTAGCCAATAACATAATGTAATATAATTTACCGTAACATCATTTTGAGAATATCATTAAATGATTTTTGAAAATATTAAATGTTTACATGCGTAAATCCCCAACTTGACAGTTATCTGGTAGCACAGATGCTACAGAATCCAGGCAATAATCCAATAACGATCTGACTTTATATTGGAATATGATAAGTCTGCATCTTTAACGTGTATCGTGAGCAAATTGTTAAACAAGTAACATCCATAATATAACTGTTCGTACTAATATCAATATAATAAAAAGAATAATATAAAATAAACTGTAAAGTTTTATACTAATGTTATAGCTGTTGATGATAAAAAGAAGGAAAAAATTACCTTAATCAATATTAAAATTATTACTTAAAAGCACTTATCAATCACTCAACTATCATTAATTATTCAAGTATAGTTATTAAGACCATAATATATAATTTTTAGACCTTTAGATGTGTAATTTCGCTTTTACATTATTAGATCAAACAGCAGAAAATGATTTAAAGTAAAATAATTAAGAAAAAATAGTCAATTATTTAAACTTAAAAATATATTTCTTATATATATTAAATTTAAATAAATTCATTAAATTTTACGATTATTTTATTGTATAATAAAATAAATCATTCAAATTAATAATCTAACTCCATCAATATAGTGTAATAATATCAGCCTAACCCTCTTCTAGTATAGTTTAATGGTAGTAACAATTTAATCCCTTCTAGTTTATTAATAATTTAGTAAATATAATAAAATAAACTATAAAATATCTCAGTAGTTTATAAGGAAAAAAAACCTCAAAAATTATTACTTCTACCCTAAAATAACTTAAATATAAATAATTAAAATGTTATAAATTTATTTATTTTAGCCTCACCCCTTTGAATTGGTTAAAAATATTTAATTAAATCTTTTTATTTTCTTAATTTCTCAAATATAATTAAGAAAATTTATAATCCGCTAAGTGTGCTCCTGTTTATTATTATTTAATAAATAAGTGGTGGGTATTTAAAATAAATAAATAAGAAAGGGTTGTATGTCTTGTAAATGTGCTACTCGTAAAGGTAATGAATTATATGCTATAAATTACAGTTGAATTTACAGAATAAACGAAAACAAAGAGCAATTTTATATAAACAAATCCATATTTTTATTGGATAATAAAGTATTTAAGCAAACGAGCCCCAAAGTGATCTTTTACATCACAACAAACGTGACAAATATATAAAAGAAGCCATTTATTCAGCAATAAAATACATAGATGCAATCAATATTTAAGATATTTTTAATTAACTTTCTTAAATTTTTTTAATTTTTTTGAAAATGCAAGAGCTTCTACTATTTATTTTCGAAGGCATCGAGTGTTAATAAACCAAAAATGCCACACACTAACCCATTACGTGTAAGGTGTAAGAGCTTTATTTTTTAAGTGATTTATTAATCCTAGAATGAGTGAAATTTAAAAGAAAAAAGTATAAGGAAAAATAATTATTATAATTTATCTGGATGAAGGAGAAACATATATATTAAGAATTTATTAAGGAAGAGGAGGGTGGTAAGATTGTATTCTTGTATAGTGAGTGACTAAAGGGGGCGCCACATGTCGGTGAAAACGTGTGAGGGTAGATTTGCGGTCAATAGTAGATCCAATAGCGCAGAGCGAAGTAGAACATGATGCGTGTTGTTCGATCAGTCTTTGTTGACTTGTGTCAGAATTCCAGGGATATGTAAGTGGAAGAGAAATCCTGTTAATTGGTGTGTGTCGTAACACATCTGGCAGGTTCGTCCGTTACAACAAGCAAATGGACACTGCTAGTGTGGAAATGAGAATCAGGCTGCAGCACAGAATAGAATCTCCGTTGGTAGTGTTGGTTGTGCTAGTGGTCTACCTGACTGGACTCGGAAAATGCCTCATTGATATTGCAGGTATGTCAATTAAGTATATCCCGTTTCGGACACTACACAATTCTTGCATATATACGAACTCGAGACGAAATTGAGAGATTTAATATAAATTAAGTAATTTTTATATCGTTTAAAAATGCTAACTGTGGTCTAATTTACGTGTCTCAACTAATTTTATACAGTTTTAAATCATAATATATATTATAGGAGTGCTGTATACTGTTATTAAGTACAGTTACTAGTAACACGATTCGCGTGTTGTGTTGATGAACTTATTTGAACCTAATAATCTATATGAAAAATTGGTGTAAAGATCGTCAGAAATGGTTATTTATTATAAAATATTGGCAAATAATTGGTAGGAATTGAATAATTTGTAAATATTTTTTCAAATATTATTTGTAAACTTCCAGAAAATAACACCTGTTGCGGACTTCAGGATATTGGATATCTTGTAAATAATAACTTAAATTTTGTATATATATTTTTTAAAATAGTAGAAAAAAAATAGAAATTATATGTTTAAAGTTTTCAAAAATAAACAATAAAATATATATATAAAAAAAATAATGTTTTTATTGTAANGTTTTTATAAGATATTTATCAGAATATCGCTTATAAATTTAAATAATTATTAATTATAGAAGATAATTTATGTTCTTTTCAGGGACTAGAAATATAGAACTTCTCTTTATAATTTAATTATCTTATTTATTTTAAATAAAATTCTATAAAAATCATTTAAAATATATATTTTTTCACTTCTAGTTAAGAAATTTTGAGAAAATTATAAATAATATTTTTTAATAATTTATTTGCAACAATTCTATAGAAATTTTCTCTTTTATATTTGATTCTATTTTTATAAATCTACTTCAAAGCAGTTTCAGAAATCGTATAATATTTATTTTCTTCATTAAAGATATCTTCCAGATTTTCAAACGTTATAATGACGATATAAAACTGAGTAATTTAAACACTCATCTGGCATTTGTAATGTCCTGGGGCTAATTCATAGCTCTTTAGTTATCTATGACTATGATACTAACTTGTGAGAATAATCTTACTATAAATATTGACAAAACTGATGTTAATACTTTTTAGAAATTGCCATATATTGTATAAATTTTTGCTCGCTAAACAATATATTATTATTATTATTATTATTATTATTCGTATAAATTTATTTTTCAGCTGTTATCAGCTTCCAGAATCATTGTCAAAGTTGTGTAAATTTATCCAAGTTTAATTAATTGTTGATAAATAATAATAAACAGTTTGAAATTATGCATCAAATATTATTCAATTTTTATTCGAAATTTTAAAAAATTCAATTTTTCTTTGAATCGCATTCAAAATGATCAGTTGTGTATTGAGATTTGTATTTTGAAACAATTAACATATAAATTTCTT
Source organism: Centruroides sculpturatus (assembly GCF_000671375.1). NCBI lineage: Eukaryota > Metazoa > Arthropoda > Arachnida > Scorpiones > Buthidae > Centruroides > Centruroides sculpturatus. The sequence goes on along the minus strand of NW_019384617.1, from coordinate 498,992 downwards.
CAGCTTATATTGAAATAAATGTAAAATTCTACTTTATAAATAAGTTCTAATCGTAGATTATCTATAAAATTTTTAGATGATGCTACTGCTGCTGTTTGATTTTTCTATTTTTCTTCTTCTTCTTTTTCCTTAAAGATTTTTTGGAAAATTTCATTCTAATGTAGAACTATAACAAAAGTAGAGTGGCTCAAAGGTCAATTAACCATTTAAAAGACTAAACTTTCCAACAAAACACGTTAATTTTGTGCAATTCAAATTAACGAGCTACTTAGAATTTCCCCCACGTACACACACACACACGCACACACACGCACATACACACATAGACATATATACTGTATACATAACATACGGTAAACTGACTTTCGAGCTTTATTTCTATTTCTGCACGGAAAATAAGATTAATCGAAGAGATTTTCGAATCTTAACAATATTTTGAAAGGTCACTTTGAAATAAGAAAGAGAGAAAAAAAGAAGTTTGAAGTTATTGTTTTCAGCGGAAATATGAATTTCCAAATATGAGTTTATATCAAGTTTTGTTTTCTTTCTAGTCAGTTTGTATCTTCTTTTGGAGGAAAAGATATTGAATATAACTGCACTGGATAGGAAATATTATCTTATTGCAAATTTATCTAAAAATAAACATTGCTCTTTTTAAATAAATTTCAGTAGTATGAACATATGTTTGATATTTCTATTTATAAAAGCATACGTATATATATATAGATTTTTTTATAATAAAATATTATTATTTTGCTGAAATAACCATTAAGTTTTACTTTGTTTAATATTTTTCCTCTAAGGGTCTCTACTGTTCGTAAACAAATATTGATTATTTAATTTCCTTATCTTAATATGGTCTGCCTTTTGTCTTGGAAGGAATGGAAAATGTTTTCCTGTATCTTATTTTCTACAAAATATGTATTAATAATATTCCGTAACATCATTGAAAAAGATTATCTTAAATTAAGAGAAAAAATTATTTGTTAAAATTAATCTTTAATTTAAAAATAACCATAATTAGTAAATACTGTACATTTGATTGTTTTAATTTAATACGGGGGATTACATTGTGCCTTTTTATTTATTTTAATTTTTTTAGATTTGTCGTGTAATAATTAAAATAATCGTACCAAAAATTTTGTATTTTTATTAAATTTTTTCCTCAATTCCAATTAAAGAACTAATACTTCAGAAATTTATATTTTTTAATATAACAGATTAACCTTTAATATTATAAAATATCCATTAAGTTTACGAAAAATAAATAAAACCATCGATAAAACAATAAAAAATATCATTTATTTTATTAATAAAAGCATAAGGTAAATTAATATAATTAAATTAAATATCTGGAGTATTAAATGTAAAAACATTTATTTGTTTTTTTAAACTTATTAATATGATAATAATTTAGTGTTATTTTAGGTATTTAAATTCTTTCCAATTAATTGTGATTTTAAATATAAAAAAAATTTTGATTAAGTGTAATTTAAAGTCAGTTAAGAAGAGTTTAAAGCGGAAATGTTTACAATCAGTTGTTCGTTTACTATAGAAATTCAAGTGAAAAGTCTCTTGGATGTTGATTCTTAGAAGTTGACGATTCATTTCGAATCAAATGTCAATTGTAATAGCCTGCTATGGACATGTGAACGTTTGCAGAAAAAATCAGGAAGTATTGCTTTGTGTATTTTTAGTATCTATTGTACACATTAACAGTGAAAAGGTTACAATAACAATTATACTGTAAAGCATTCTATACATTTCATACAATAACCGTATTGTTCCACTTTTATTATTAAACCTTACATATATGTATATATATATACTACTAAAGAAGATATAAAAACAATCTCGGGAGAAAAAGGAATCCTCTTAGAAAAATCTCCTTCTAAGAGGTTTTCTTATCTTTATATTTGGTAATTTGTAACTCTTTATTCCTCAACTGTAGAAACTGTCTGATGATCAACTCTATCAACTTTACAATTACTGGTTTCTACAAGAGATTAGCTTTATAGATCTTATACAATTGTACATTACGTATATATATATATATATGTATATATCCAAAATCTCTGGCAGAGTTTAACCTAAGAAATTCTCTTGTATCGAAAATTCTATATACATATATAGAAGTTGAGTGAAGAGAAAGCCTTTTTTAATAACTAATATTTTATTTTTTAAAGATATATTCAGCACAAAAATAAGAATTTTCATAACTTTTGATCCATTTCTCTTATTAGATTTTAATATTTGATTGACGCAAAGTATTTATCGAACGTATCCACGTGAATTTAAATATAAGAAGAAAATATTTTGCTATGACGTTAAATCAATCCAAACACCGTTAGACTTTAAAAAGAAAGAGTGGAAAAAGTGTTCGATACAAGTTCCATCGCTGATCATTCATGCATTCTGTTATTCAACATTGCCAAGTTTACAAACGGCAACAAATATTTTGATTCACGCTTCACTACGTATTGACCTCTTGTAGAGCTCTTACAAGTTTATGGTGAAATCGTTTCCACCCATCTCAAAGTGTTGTAAAAGCAATAATGGTTTGAAGAAGCATGATATTCGATAAAATTTTTCTACCATTATTTAAATCTATCATATTTTTTATGTATATATAAACGAATATGGCCATTATGTTTATGTTCCTTCCGGAATTTGTTTAACAACCTTTTTTTTCTTACACAGTTTTTGCTGTATGGTGTTACTTCTAAATATTTGTTGTACTATATAAATACTTATTACTGAATATTAATTTGATGAGTAAATATTTACACATGAAGGATACGAAAATAAGTGTGAATGATATATTCATTTGAAAATACTACATATGTTACTTGTTCTTGAAAAATTCTTGCGCTTAAACAACACGTGCACATGAAAATATTTGCAACTTGAGTAAAATTTGCGTATTAAAATGCGTGTAAACATTTATTCAAGAGTAAAATATGTAAAATATTTTAGAACTCGTGTAATTTTTTTAAATTATTATTTTTAATTTAAAAAATTAAATAATTTTTTAAATTAAAAAACTCTACTCTATATGGACACTAAGAGGGCCTTTTAATTGTATCTGTTATGGGTTCAGCCAGATCCACAATAGGAGTGACCGACTGGCGAGGATAGGCTTCTATGTATTCGGGATAGACTTGGATCATCCTCCAAAATTTCTGATGTTGTGTGTTCATATTAGATCCCCAGTTCTTCATAGTGATATACTACTACACTATATTATATTATAGTATAGTGGTATAGTACTACTATGAAATACAATACAGTTCAGTAATATAGTAGTAGTATTATACTACTATTTTCATATATCTTAAACGTTGCAAGAAAATGTTTGCATGTCAAAATGTTACAGTCGAATTCAAATGAAGTAGTACTTATATATGAAAGACAAATGTGCATGAAAGTGTGTTTATATAAATACGAATTGCAAAAAAATAATAATTGCACTTGAAAAATTATTCGAGCGTAATTATTTTCACTCGAATGATACTTTCAGTTGTTAAGTTGTTCAGCAAAAATAATAAATAATAATAATTAAAATATAGAAAATTTGTAGGCGATAATTTGTTGTTAAACGAGAGTTTCCAAGAAAGTTTTCTAACATTTTCATTCTTTGTAATTTCTTGTTTTCCAAGAATTTTAATTTTACAAGAATTTTCCGGGTAACAATCATGAATTTACTCTAGTTGAAAATTATAATTCTAAAGGAGATTTCTTATTTGATACCTTGTGTGTTGTGAGATTTCACTTTAAAATCAAACTTTAACTCTTGATCAAGAGAAAATTTAATCAAACATAGTTCTAATGGTGAAATCGATATGAATGCAAATTGCTGTGCAAGTGATTGACTGGTAGAGAGTTGCTGAAGATTAGTGTTCTTGTGGTACTCAATTAGCTTAATATTGTTTAAAATATTTGTTAATTGATGAATTGTAAACATAATTAATTTAAGGCATTGAATAAATTCTTGAAATGTATTGTTATTATAAAATCACACGTATATTTTATACGGAAAACGTTGTACAAACTTTGAAAATTTGCTAAAACTGCATTTTTATTGTTAAAATAAGAATTTATTTAAGTTTTAAATAACTAATAAAATATTTTATTAATTATTTATAAATGTTTTTGTTCTATTTAATTTAAAGCATATAAACACATTTAACTTTATACAATAATATAAATTTTTTATTTCTTTAAACAAAGTAATTGTTTAAACTAAAAATTATTTTTATTATTAATTTTAATAATTAACTTTATACTTAG